>NC_143549.1:189862710-190019447 GCF_054136105.1 Typopeltis vanoorti | reverse complement strand
TTTTTTTTTTTTAAATATCATAAATAAAAAGAAAACATATAATCTCCTGTTTTTCATGTATTATTTTCAAATAATTTGGCTAAGGAGAATGGATGTCAATTTAACGTGGCAAAATGTAAGGTTATGCATTTTGGGGTGAAAAGATTAGCAGCAGTATACCACATTGGTGGAACTGTACTCCAGGAGATTGACGAGGCCAGGGATTTGGGAGTGTTGGTGGATAGGGAGTTGAAGTTTAGGGGGCACATTGCAAAAGTGGCTAAATCAGCTCATCAAATCACTTGGTTACTGAAGAATACTTTGATGAGCAGAGATAAGCAAGTTATTGTTCCTCTGTATCGAGCCTTGATAAGATCCCCATCTAGACTATTGTGCCCATATTTGGGTGCCAGGGTTTCTTCTTGATGGGGAGGAGGTGGAGAGGATCCAGAGGCGAGTGACCAAGATGATAGCAGGTCTATGGAATGAACCTTATGAGAACAGGTTGAAGATTTGTGGGTTGCAGAAATTGGTTGATAGGCAGAAGATATTTTTGAGAACAGGACTGGTGGTGGGAGGACTAGGGACCACCCATGGAAACTGGGCAAGAGTGTGCAAGGTTAGCAAGGGTGTTAGAACTAGGTTTTTTATTTGGAGAGTGGTGAATGAGTGGAATAAGCTGCCAGAGTCTGTTGTGGGTGCCATGACTGTGAATGAGTTCAAGGTGAAGTATGATAGATACTGTGAATGTTGAATAGAGTTGTTCTTGACATGATGTTAGGGCCTCCTTTGATGAGTTTAAGGACTCCTTGAAGTTGCCCGTAATAATAATAATAATAAAATACCAATATAACTTTTCCAAGATTTTGGCTTTTTCTATGAAGTGCATATTTTCTATTTCAATATTAAAAACAGCAAATCAATGTTTTCAATTAAACTACTCATAACAATGTAAGCTAACATGTCATTCACATGATTACATAATCTGACTCTAACACATTCTATGTAATTTTTCTATTGAAACCTTCAGATTATTTCAATCAATTTCCATCCTTTCAAGTATTAAGGCAAAACATTTTCATTATTTCATAATTTAATTCACAAAGGAGGAAATTCAAGATGAACAAAATTACACAGTTTATTTAAGGTTATAAAACAAATATAAGGTTTTTATATTTTGACAGCAGTGAAAATAGTTATGTAATATTTCATATATCATTAGTATTTTGAATAAAGCACATTTCTTCATTTTGATAAAGAAAACAAAAAACAAACAGCCAATTCATAAGAGAATAATCTTCATATTTTACAGTAAAAAGAAACAAAACAAAATTAAAATCTGTTGTTATATAATAATTATATTCATATTGCTGAACATTGACACTAAATTTACATATTAACATAAAGTTATATTTTTAAAAGCATTAATGTTCAACAAAAATGGAAATCCTACATTCGAAATATTTATGTCTATAATGTAAAATAAGTTTTTTCTGATGAATAAAACTTTATTTAGCTTACTTAAATATTAGTTCAAGTATAGTTTACTACAATTACAGTTCAAATTCTCTTTAATTATACAAATATAACATGTATAACATGCACATACACTATAAATTTAAAACAACTATGCTTTAAATAGAAACATTAAGTATTAGGTATATCGACAGATATAAAGATGACTTAGGATTAATTCTTGAAATTTCAAAATTAAACACACAACTTACAGTGACATAAAATTTTTATTCATGCACCCTACTTGTGTTTGTTTTTAAATGTTTGATGTTAAAAAGTTAAAAAAAATACTAAAGGCATTTCTGAGATATTAGAATGTATATATCACTCAGAAGACAGTTCTAATTCTAGTCAATACTAAATAAATTTCTCACTTAAATTGTAATATTATGAGGGAGATTTAAAAAATAAAATCTTGGTTTACTGATTTATTTTATATCAAAATTACAATTTGGCTACTTTTTTCTTTCTTTTTTTTTTACTTCTCATTTTATCTAAATTGGTATATTTTAATAATGTTATACCAAATGAACATTTTCTCACTTTTATCTTTCTTTCAGATAAAAGATATGCACATAATTTAAAGTAAAACACACAGACATATATTCATAAGGAGTGCTGTGCAGTACCATTAACAGCATTAGTTCATTAATACTGTTTACTCCTTAATAATAATAAAAAAAAATAATAATAGAAAGTAAACAATTTTATCTGGCAGTTTAAGATATGCCAGTATTAAAAATTAAATTTTTTATTTTTTTATAAATGACCGTGTATTCCTAAAACACGGAAAAGAAATATTTAAAAAAAAAAAAGAAGAAAAAAGTGATTATATAAAATGATTCTATATACTGGAGAGAAAAAAAATGAAGCATTTTCTTCCCATGCATATCAGATAAACTAGTTATGCACTGCACGGTTATACATTTCACATAAACTTAGATAAGCCATCTATTATTCGTGCTGGAACAGAAACCTCTTTTACTTAATTTGCTTTGGCTTGGTGGGAAACACTGCATTAGTTTCCCCATCATCACTTCTCTCCTTTGCTGCCGGGTATTCACAGCACTATTCTGGTTAGTGGGCATCCAGCTCTACTGGTGAAGCCTTGGCTGCATATTTCCAGCATTGTATAGGCATTTCCTGCAAGGCTTATTTAATTCAATCACTGTGCTGCACTGTCACGGCGTTGCTTTTGCTGCTCTAGCAGTCTCTCTAGTGGCGAAGGACCAGGACCAGACCAAAGGCTCTATAAAGCAGAATTTCATATGTGTTAGTTAGCCATATCAAGTGTTTATTATTATTATTATTATTTTTTAAATAAACTGAGTGGCTTCAAAAATCAAAATACAATTTTTCAAAACTCTTAAGATTCAATCAGGACATACAACCAATCATTTCAATTGATTAATATATAGGATCATCTAAACAAGATTTAATACTACAGTAGTGATTATGGGAGATGTTCCTATAAAAAAACATATGTAACACACTCCCTGTCATTCAATATACCATTTGTTGATATCAACTAATATAGTCTATAGTTATAACAAGTGTTTATGCTTTCTTGCACAGTTGTAATTTCTGACTTCAAATCTTCAACTATATATGGATTAGTCTTATACAAACTGTCCTTCAGGAATAAGAAATAATCATAAGGACTCATATCTGAAGAGTATGATAGCAAAGTCAATTCAATTATAAATTATTTAAGATATCCATTAGAAATGGACATCAAAAAAATGCTTTATTGTACAATGAAACCTGTGGAAAATTTATGACTAAACAAACATAGATAATAACCACAATAATAAGTTTTAATAGGTAAATATTTCATCCTAAGTATCATAGGACATCGTCAGTACAGTTAATTCAAACAATACTAGGAATAACACACAGTTAGGGCACATGATTACAATGGATCATAACTGTATGTTATTCCTAGTATTGTTTGAATTAACTGTACTGACGATGTCCTATGATACTTAGGATGAAATATTTACTTATTAAAACTTATTACTGTGGTTATTACGTGTGTTTGTTTAGTCAAGAAAATGCTTGTTCAGGAAATGGAGAACCACACTTGTCATATGTGGTCTTGTCCTATCTTGTTGGAAAAATGTTACTTCCACACTCACTTCCCTCTCCTGAACTGCTATAACAATGTGGTCTTGAAGATTTTCAGATAGTGTTAGCTGATCAAACTGTATTCTGTATTTGCTTAAATGTTGGCCTTGTTCAAGTGGTTTAACATATCTGTTCTCCAATTGCTCACCAGGAATGTATCAACATGTATCAATGGAAAAGAAATGCCACATCAATATAAACTGGAGTTACTGAGCCAAATTATAATATCATATTTAGATAACAGAGATCAGGGAAAAGGAGCAGCAATGATATTCAACACTGAGCATTGAGATAAATTTCTTCAGTGGCAAGCAATTTCAAGTAGACTGAGGTGAACAGATTTCTAAAGGGGGGGGGAATGGATAATAGACTTATTTAAACATATAGTAACACAGAAAATTCTACTAAGGAAGAAATAAAGATGTTTTTAATCATTAGAGAAGGCAGTTAATATTAAAAAAAAAAATGGAAAAGATGGTGTTTTTTGGGAGATATAAAAAACCATAGCTGGCAATGAATATCAGACATAAAGATATGTCTTGTGAAAATTAGGAGAAAAGAGCAAAGTTAATAATAATGGAACCTGCTGGATTTATGTTGTAGTTGGTGGACTGAGTACTAGAGACAGAGAATTGTAGAGTAGGTGTCCTCCTCGATGAGTCTTTGGACTCATCATCTCACATAATAATAATAAATACTCTAATAATATTGCACTGTTAATTACTTTATGGAACTTTTAATTTATTGGGACATATAATTAAAAATGGGAGGGGGGAACTCTGGTGAGTACATTTCTTTCATAGGATTTTGCATAATTTGCAAAATTACTATTATTATTATTACTATTATTACGGGCAACTCCAGGGAGTCATTGGACTCATCGAGGGAGGCTCCAAATCATATTCATCACAACTATTTGACATTCATACAGTATCTATCATACCTCGCCTTAAACTCATTCACTGTCACAGCATCCACCACAGACTCAGGGAGTGCATTCCACTCATTCACTACTCTAAAAGTAAAGAACCCATCTCTAACACCTTTACTAACCACACTTTTGCCCAGTTTCCATGGATGTCCCCTAGTCCTCCCACAACCAGCCCTGTTCTCAAAAATATCTTCTGAATCAATTTTATAGAAACCCTTCAGTAATTTGAATGTCTCAATCATCTCCCCTCCTCCGCCTATCAACCAATTTTTGCAACCCACAAATCCTCAACCTGTTCTCATACGGTTCATTCCACAGACCTGCTATCATCTTGGTCACTCGCCTCTGGATCCTCTCCACCTCCTCCCCATCAAGAAGAAACCTAGGTGACCAAATCTGAGCAGAGTAGTCTAGATGGGGTCTTATCAAGGCTCGATACAGAGGAACAATAACCTGCTTGTCTCTGCTTGTCATCGTATTCTTCAGCAACCAAGTGATTTGATGAGCTGTTTTGGTCACTTTTGCAATGTGTCCCCTAAATTTCAATTCCTTATCTACCAACACTCCTAAATCTCGTGCCTCATCAATTTCCTGGAGCACGGTTCCACCAATGCAGTAAACTGCCGCCAATCTTTTCACCCCAAAATGCATAACCTTACATTTTGCCACATTAAACTGACATCCATTCTCCTTAGCCCAGACCTCCAATCTATCCAAATCATCCTGCAAAATTTTGACGTCATCTGCATTCACTATTGCCCTACCCAACTTCGCATCATCCGCAAACAAATGAACTGTTCCTCTCAGATCATTTCCTATATCATTTATGAACAAATTAAACAGCAGTGGTCCAAGAACAGATCCTTGTGGCACACCACTAGTCACAGGCCGTCTTGTGGACTCTACTCCCGAGTAAACCACTCTCTGATATCTCTCCGTCAACCACCCTCCTACCCATCTCACCAACCCTATGTCCATTCCCATATGCTGCAATTTACTGATTAGAATTCCATGTGGAATCCTGTCAAAGGCCTTGGCAAGGTCCAGTAGAATCACCGTAAACCCATTACCCTTATCCAGTTCAGCCGTCACTGTGTTATAATACGTGAGCAAGTTACTGAGGCATGACCTACCCTTCACAAAACCATGCTGTCCCCGATACAGTATCCCATTTTCTTCTATCCAATCTTGTATTTTCCTCTTGACTATTTTCTCTAAGACCTTGACAATGATTCCTGATATGCTAATCGGTCGGTAATTTACTACAGCAGTCTTGGAACCACCTTTATGCAGTGGAACTATTTTCCCCTCTTTCCACCCGCTCGGGACTAACCCAAACCCGAGACTCAAATTAAACAAAATGGTCAAGGGTACTGACAATTCTTTAGCTGCTTCTCGTACAACACGAGCTGGTATACCATCCAATCCCACAGATGTATTGACATTGAGGTTATGCAATAGACTACTCACCTCCACTTCATTAACCACAATTCCCGTATAATCTACTGGTTTATTCGTTTCTGCAATGTCACCACCTGGATGATATACTTTTGCAAAGTGCTCACTCAGTAACTCAACTATCTCAACTGATTCAGTTACCTCCCTACCATCGGCATTCTTTAAAATCAATCTGCCATGTACATTTTTCCTTTTATTTGCTACATATCTAAAAAACTGTTTAGGATTCTCTTTAGCCTGCATGGCCAATGTTCTTTCGTAATCCTTTTTTGCTTTTCTTACCACACTCGTCACCCTTCTGGCCTGTGCTTTATACCGTTCATGTGCCTGCCGGTCACCCTTCTCCTTAAATTCCCTCCATAGTTGTTTCTTTTTTTTGCAACTCAAGCTTAATGGTGTTATTCATCCATTTAACCCCTACTTGATTTATTATTCGGACTCTAGGTATACAGTCAGCCATTGCTTCTTGCAAGCACTTCTTAACTACCTCCCATGCACTATCAACTTCTAGTCCTTGCAGTTGTACATGCCATGGCACTGAACCAATCAAACTCCTAAGCTTGTCATACTTTCCAGCCCGATAATTCCACATGTACCCTGTCTTAATTGAAAATTCTACACCTTTAGCCACCTCCCAAGTTAAGACCCTATGATCACTCTCACCGATTGGTGGCAATGTGGTCATATTTGTTACAGCCAAATCCTCAGATGTAATTACTAGGTCAAGTACTCTCTGACCCCTAGTATTTTCCATTACATGCTGTCGCAGATAGTTATCCCTTAATAACCGCATAAAATCCAGTTCCTTCCTCCCGTGTGTCCTCTCCTCACTCCAATCAATGCGACCATAGTTGAAATCTCCCATAATAATCACCCTCCTTCCACCCATTTCTTCTATTTGCTTGTGCATACTGTCACCACCATCTTTTCCATCACCTGGTCTATAGCAGCACCCAATTGTATATTTAGTTCTGCTAGCCACAATCTCACACCAAATGGCCTCAAATGTGCTCTTTTCTCTATCCTGCAATTCAACTTCTATTCTCCTTGGCTGGAGCTCGTCAGCTATCATCAACAATACTCCTCCCCCCATTTTATTCTCTCTGTCATTCCTGAACACACTATACCCATCACATTCAATCCCACTAGTTATATCATCTACAGTCAGCCATGTTTCACTAATACCTATAACCTGTGGTCTGGAAGTGCCAACCATGGCCAAAAACTCTTCCTTCTTGTTCCTAATACTCCTAGTATTAGTGTACATGAATTATGTTCAGATTTCCTGAATATGAGATAAGAAAAATTAGAGGAGGGAACTGATGCTACCAATGGGAGATTCATGTGAAAAATGGATGATATTAAGAAGGAACTTGACAGTATTGGCATTCAATAATTTGTGAGCAGAGCTAATCTAAGATGGTATTGGTCACTTAGACAAAATGGGAAAGGAAGGGTTAGCAAAACAGGTATTTGATGCTGGAATGGCAGGAAAAAATATCTAGAGGAATGTCAAGATCTATTAGATTGATGCAGTGGGAAGGCTTTAGAAGATTAGAAAACTAACACACTAGTGCAAACCTGAAAAATAACAGATTAATTTGGGAAAAAATTTCTAATAAGACAATAGTATCCTGTAAACATGTTGATAATACCTATCAGGAATGGGAATTTGATTATGAAGAATTTGCTGCAGTTTATTTGGTTAAGAAGGGATATGTGGGTATAGACTGTCAATATTTGTTGATCTGGCAGAAAGTTTAGCCATTGTCTAAGAAGATATTTTGTATGTGATTTAGTTCATCAGAGAGCAAATCAACTCCATTGTTATCCAAATGATGGACAGTATACAGTAGATGCTTGCTATAGTGAACTTCTAGGGAAATAAAAATACAAGAAGGTATTGACAATCATTGGGTAACTATAGCTTCTTGAACTTATCTCACACCAAACTTTAGTAGGTCTCTTGGGATCATCACTCACAATTAGGAGCACATTAATATGTTCTTAATTTATTTTTTCCTAGGCAATGAAGAGTTTTCAAGTATTGTTAGAGAGTAATACTGAACTATTTTAAACTCTGAATAACCACTGAACAAGATCTACTAAGGAGTAATAAATTTTAAGAGAAAACTGAATTTTAAGTTTGCAAACAAAGGAAATGATGAAAAACAGAACAAGAAAATGAAAGGAAATGGAATACAAAGAAAATTGCAAGAAATTATCAATATTATTTCACAGGTGTTTAAAAATAGTGAACCTAATATATTGTCCAAAAGGTTTAATTTTGTGATATCTCTGCTCAACATTCAGAAGGTGGACATAATTGTTAACAATTCTATTCTGTTAACCAAAGATTTAATAATGCCATACTGTTGGGGGGAGGCTACTGGTGCGCAGTAAACTTCTAGGGAAGTTAAAAGAACATATCCACAGTAAAAAAGTTTAATTAAAAGTACAAATTAGATACAAATATTTTGGCTTGTCTCATAAATAATCATCAATGTAATGAAAATGGAAAATTCAAAAAGAATAAAGGTAAGTGCAAGGAGAATGGTATCTTTTCATGTGTAGTTGCACTAGGTTAAAAATCACTGTGCTATTAAGATCCAATGCACATATACTACAAAAAGAAATACAGCCAATTGTTGATTTACAACACATGCAATCTACAATCAATCATACTTATGAGAGCCATCTCATTACCTGCTCAGTGAATACCACCTCACTCCTATAACCCATGCACCAAGGTATTATTGTTGTCTTCAAGGTACGAGGGTGGTCTGAAAAGTTCTCGGCCTTGACCATAGATGGCAACACTACAGGCAAGATTTTTTTTTTTTTTTTTCTAAGTTGGTACATCTGTCATAAGCATCCATATGAAATTGCAACTCATTCAATCAAGTAGTTTGTTTTATACAGCTGTCTGAAGCAAAAGTGTCTATATCCTTTGAAATGGATAAAACTGAGTATCGAGCGGTCATAAAATTCTTTGTAAAAGAAGGTATAACGCCAAAAGAAATTCATTTGAAGAATATAAAAGTTTATGGGCACTCTTCTCCTTCGTTTTCGACAATTAAGAAATGGGCTGCTGAGTTTAAAAGTGGTCGTACCAGCCTTAAAGATGATCCACATGAAGGACGTCCAAAAACTGTAACAACACCAGAAATCATTGATCAAATGCACGATATCATATTGGATGACCGGCGAGTCAAAGTGCGTGAAATTGCTGAGACTATAGGCATTTCAAAAGAACGTGTAGGATATATTTTGCATGAAGAATTGCAAATGAAAAAGATTTGTGCAAGATGGGTGCTGTGCTTTCTCACAGCAGATCAAAAAAAACACTCGCATGAAAATTTCTGAACAGTGCTTGGAGCATTTTAACAAGAATAAAACTGATTTTGTGCGTTGATTTATTACTATGGATGAGACTTGGATTCACCACTACACACCACTGGTGTGTAGTGGTGAATCTTGGGATACATTTTGTTTATTAATTATCTTGAAAAGGATAAAACAATAACTGGGAATATTATTTCAATCTTTTAACCAGACTAGACAAAAAATTCGTGAGAAAAGACCCAGTTTGCAGAAGGAAAAAATCATCTTTCATTAGGACAATGCACCTGCCCACAAAGGTGTTTTGAGGGATCTGCATTATGAATTGTTGGAACATCCACCCTATTCCCAAGATTTGGCTCACTCTGACTTCTATCTCTTCCCAAAACTAAAACTCTTCCTCACTGGTCAACACTTTTTTTTTTAATCAAGAGGTGATTGCAGCTGTAGAGGGGTATTTTGCAGATCTTGCTGAGAACCACTACAGGGACAGGATAATGGCGCTGGAGCATCGCTGGAATAAATGTATTAGTCTTAAGGGAGATTATGTTGGAAAATAAAAATAATTTTGAAATTATAAATTTGTTTTTTCATTGTTATGCCAAGAACTTTTCAGATCACCCTTGTATATTATTTAAGAAATACTTTTGCTCAGGCTACTGCTGCAACTGAGGGTGAGAAAATCCTCATAGACTTCCACAAGGAATATAATATCTTACACTACAGGAAATGAAGATGCAGCACAGTGTGGGGTGACAGTAGAGTATATGAAGCTACTGAAAATATATGTTTATACATTCACAAGATTCGACAAAGAGAAGGCCTTAAAAGAGATTGGTGAAATGACAGTGCTGACAGTTACAGATCTTGGGGAAGAGGAGTTTTCAAATGAAGACTTTACATAGCTAGAAGAACAGAAAGTAGTAGATGAAGAAGAGAAGAAAAAAGCAGAAGCTGAGCAACTGAAAAAATTTAGAGTAAAAAAAAAAGAAAAAAGGCAGAGGCATCTAACTCTAAAAATAAAGCAATCTGGTTGGTTTTAGGAAATGAATCCCCTCCATCTCCAACATGGAGAGATTTAGCCAAGTAGACAGAATGATGCATGCTACATTTGCTTCTACAGAGAAATTTATACAGAAAAGAAAAGCAAACTGTGCAGATTGAGTTGGATCCTATCCCATCCTATGATGAGTTGAGTGTCCCCCCCCCTGCAATGAGGGGATTACTGATGAATTAATGCAGCCAGTTCGTCACTCCTCTGATGCATCCTCTAAGGGCAGTATTCATGACTATAATCTGTGTGTGTTCACGTGGCCGGTTTGCCTGGTTGTGGGATGAAAACCCCCAGATAAACTGGGGTAAAAATCCTGCTGTCCATGCCCAAGACCGGCTAACTTGGTTATGTCTGAGAAAGATCCTTAACTCCTAACATTGACGATGGGAATTAAACCCAGGACACTCCTTTTCCAGGCATATGGTTGCGAAGTGCATAGCCACTAGGCTAACCGCATGGACTTGGATGTGATGTACAAAATTTTAAAGACATCCATTCCTGCTGCCACTTTATCTCAACCCATTCTTCCCAACAAAAATGAGCCTAGACCTTCAATTTATGCATTTGATGAAGCATCCTCAGAACACTTTGTTGCAATTCCTGATTTTGAAGAATATGTCAATGACTGAATCTCCCCTATCTACTCTGATGAATCATCCAATTAACAAATCAACAGGTTTGAAAAATTACTCTTACTCCAGGTGTTCCCAGTTGATTATTTTACTGGAAAGTAATTTTATGTTATAATTGGTATATATTAATTCATTATAAATTTAAAGAGTAAAATTTAGTAAAAATTTGTTAAAAATACAACAAAACAAACTCACACATTTTACCATCTGATGCTTATGTTTATTTAGTTCAATATAAGGACTGTTTAGAAATATGTTTTATGATGGAACAGACAATTTGTTCAAATTAGGATAAGTTGCAGTGCTGGAATTTGATAGCAATAGCTCTGTACCTTTATCTTTTGGAGAAAGTAGAAGGAACCTGATTTGGTTGATGGCTGCAAGATGAAATTTCTTTAAGATATGAGCAACACATTCATAGGTGATAATTTGGAAGGGAACATCCATTTGTTTGTTGGTGATACCAACTTGGAACCTAAGTTTGTAATGACTAATTCATATCCTGAACAGAAATCTAGTAGGTCTTCTTCAAACCTGGATCAATTCACTGCTAGATGAAGGTCTCCCCCATTTTCTCCAATCCATTCTGTTGCAGCTTTTCTCATCCACTGCATTCCAGAAGTCCTAACAATTTCATGCTCTTATGTCTTCCCCTTGATCTACTATCATCCTTATGTCTCCATTCTGTCAATAATTTAGGTTAGGCCATCTTGCGTTGTTATATCTTGTAATGTGTCTAGCCCATCTCCATTGATTAATGTAACTGATGATGTCCTGTACATCTGTTCTCGATCTCATCAAAGAGGAAGGTACCCTGTTTTTAAGCATCACACTGAGTACGTTCCTTTCCATTATTCTCTGGATAACTTTCAATTTGTGAATCATGTTTTGAGTTAAGTTCCAGATTTCACTTCCATATGTAATTACAGGTAAGACTCACTGATTGAAACTTTCAAACTAATGGGAATGTCACCTTAGAAGATATTTTTCATACTCCCAAAACCCATTTAATGTAGCTGTATCCTTCTTTTTATTACTTCTATTTGTTAATCTTTAATTTTTATGATTTTCCCCATATAAACATATGAATCTACTCTCTCTCTTCCACTATAATTCTTCTTCTTTTTTGGTGTTAAATTGTCATTAATTACTTTTGTTTTATTTAAATTCATCTTCAATCCAATTTGAGTGGACACTTGAGCAATTCTCTTAATTTTATTTCTAGGCTTTCTGTATCTTCTGCTGAGAGAACTATATCATCAGCAAAGCATAGATGAGTTAGAATCTGTCCATTAATTTTAATTCTTCCAGTTCAATTCATGAACTTCCTCTAAAGCATATATAAAGAATTTCAGAGATATTGTATCTCCCTGCTTTATTCCTTGGAGCTTTTCACTTTTCCAACTTTTCACAAAAAAGTGGGGAAAAATCTAGCAGGTATTCACCATTATTATTAGCTTTATTCTTTTCTCCAAATTTTCCCAAAACACTTCTATACATATGGTGATCATTTCTTACTCTGCTGTTTGATCTACAAGGGCTAACCTTTTTTTCGTGTCAGTTGCCTTCTCTAATGCCTTAAAAAATACTTTCAGTTTCTTTAATAGAGCCTTCAGTGGTATCATAACCACAAATATGTCTCATTCTCTAATTCTCCATTTTGATATATGACCTGCTAAAGCTTCTGCCTGGTATCTCAACTTGGGCCTGGCTCCCACTGAAGAAACCTCAATAAAGGTCGAAACTAGTCTGAGTAGTGGCCCTTCCCTTAATGCATAACATTAGACATATCTGCAAGGAGATGTGTTTTGCATTATAGGAGATACTGAGACAGGAATGTTGGTAGCTTGCTCCACCTTTGCAACGAGTTGCCCTGGTGTTGTACCACCTTACCCCAGTCCTGAAGATACTTTCAGGCGCAAACTTTGTTTGCTCACACTTGGATAAAGGATTAAACTAAATTTATTATACTCTAACCAAATGAAAAATAAACTTTCAACATCTCCATTTTGATATTTGTTCAATTTGTCAAGATTATCCTCGTACTTTAGCATTTAATATTATAGCTATTCAACATTCCTCTAAGAGATTCTTCTAAGCAATAAACTTGTATGTTGCTTAGAAGAATCTCATCTGTTTTGGACTTCTTTGTTTCGGTAACACTTGTTATGTTGATCTGATATTTATCCAATTCATCTGATAATAGTTTTAAATTTCTTTCCCACTGATGCTACTTATGTTAATGGTACCAATCTTGAACTCTGCTGATGGTGAGCTGAAGTTTGTTCTAGCAGCTAACTTTTTGTCCTGATTCCCTGACAAAAGTAGTAGGGATGGCTGGGGAACTTGTATAACCAGGCAACACCCCTGTCACTATGAAATCTCATCACACTGTACCATCATTTTTTTTTTTTTTTTTTTTGGTTTAAGCCAATAGGAATATAACATGGTCATCTAAATCCCAAATCACCAATCCACCCTCATTCGTTTGGTATCCAGGCAGATACCCACTGATGGGGTATATCACAAGAAAGTGAGGATTGGACATTAATTCAGAATCCCCCAGACTGGTTGGTTTATAGTTTACTGGTGCAAAGGCAGCAATGGTCACACCATGCTACGTCATAGATGGTAGCAGCATACAAAGTATTAATAAATAGTCATAAAGAAATAAATTACTAAATATGTACAAAAAAATTAAACAATGCAGCATCTACATATTAATAGAATTTATAATCAAATGAGCTTGTATAAATTAATTCTTTGTAAAAATGTCAAAAAGTCATGCAATTTGTCCATGTCTGATAACACCTGTCTGAATGTATATATCTCAGCCAGATAAGTAAAAATTTCATTCCCCTCTCGCATGTGAAGTGCTGGCACTCCACCAGAATATGACAGTGAGGTGTATATGTGTGTTGCAGTTTTGGTACACAGATAGATCATCAGTCCTCAGTAAATAAAAATATGTAAGATGACTGTAACCTATGTAGAGCCTAGCAAAAACAACTTCCTCTCTTCTGTTTCTACGTTGACTAGGTTGCTAATACTTATTTTCACGTAATTTGTTTGTAATTACTTCCTACCATGATGACTGCCATTGAGCAATCAACTTTGATCTTATAAACTGTCTACAAATGGTAATGTCAAATAGTATGAGCTGGTCTAGTAGCTGCACCTGCAGTCTCATTTCCCTTAATTCCAATGTGGCTAGGAATCCAACGCAACTGAACATCAAAATTAAGGGTCTTCGTTTTGTACACTAGGCATAACACCTCACACAAGCACTAGATGTGGATTATACACAGGAGAAGAAATAGCCTGTAAAGAACTCAATGATTCTATATAAATTACACACTTTTGGTAATAGTACTTTTATATGCGCAGGTGCAAGCTGAATGGCATGCAACTCTGCTGTATAATTACTATAATCAACTTCGACATGGTTGGGTATAGTAATATAAGGAAACACAACATAACAGCCAAATGAGGTCTTCAGATCTTGAACATCAGTATAGATAGCAAGAAATCAGAAGGGGGGGGGGGGTTGCTCTGTGTGCATTAAACAATTGCAGATAGACAGATGATGCAATATGAGACTTCTGTAGCTGACAAAGTGAGAAGTTGCAGGATGGAGTGCAAACCTTACATGGAGGAGGAGTGCTGTTATGTTTGGTGAAAATAATGTTATCAACGTGAATGCCAATTGCTTGCATAATCTCTTTAAAATATATATCAAAGGGATGTATGGATCCATGTGTAGTATTGAGCTTCCTAATGCAGAGGAAAGATATTAGTCCATGTAGGATGCTCTCAGGAAGAAGCTTAATTTTTAATTAGTTGTCTCTTAATTTTTAAGAGACAACTGCTTCCATCGAAGTGATAGAGATAGTTCATTTGATTCAATACTTCAAGTAAAGACTTTGAGTGGGCAATGTACAAAAGACATCAGAAGACATCACAAAACGGATCTAACTATCTCAGGCTACTCTACCTTGCAGAACCACAGATTTGAGACACACACACACAATACAGCTTTGAACATATAAGCACAAGATAAAGAGAAGCAATAAGGATTGATCTGCACCCCCATTCAGCAGCGGATGGAGTACAAAGAAGATGCTATGATTTCTTGCTCTTTTTTGTTTTTTCTTAGTTGACAAATGTATGCAAGGAATGTAAGTTTTCTGTCAAAGATAAGTCCCAAGAACTTGGCTTCTGTTACCACTGGAATAACAGTTTGTTCCATTCTTAACTCAGGATCTGAGTGAAGGGGGTATTTTCAACAAAAGTATACACAGACACTTTTTTCTTTTTTTTTTCTCCAGAAAACCTGAACCAACTACTAACAGCCCATGGAGAGACACAATCAATTGCTTGCTGAAGTTAACTTTCAATTACCCTCACACAAGAATGACAGTCAGTTATGAAGTCATCAACATATACAGCATTGCCTACAGCAGGAGGAAGCAGTTTAGTGACCGAGTTAACTTTGATTGCAAAAAGTGTCACACTTAAAACAGAACCTTAGGGAACAACCTATTCTTGATGATATAGCTATCCACTTACTTTCCACTCACTTTGGAAGACTCAGTAGACAGATAGTTTTTAATAAACACAGGAAGGTGTCCTCTGAGACCTATGTTATAGAGATATTTTAATTTGCCATATCTCCAGGCTGTGTCATAAGCTTTTTCCATGCTACAGAATAGTGAAATCAGATGTTCTTGTTTCAGGAATGCATCTCTCATACAAGTTTCTAAATGGACTAAATGGTCCAAACTTAAATGATGTCTATGAAAACCACATTGTGTATTGGAGAGATGATCGTGGCTTTCTAAATACCAGAGAAGTCTGGTATTAACCATTTTCTCTAATATCTTACAAAGACAGCTGGTCAGAGCAATATGTTAATAACTGTTTGTGTGTGTTGGTTTTGGGATGGCAATGACAACTGACTTGTGCCAAGAATCTGGAAACTCTTCTTCTGTACATATTCTGTTGTATATTAAGAGAAGGAAATCCATAGCATATAATAGAAGATGTTCTGTCATCTTCATAATGGATGTCATCAGGACCTATTGCACTGGATGAGTAAAAGATGTCTTTTTAGTTCCTCCTTAATGAATGGCTGACTGTATGGCTCTAGCTCACTGGTAGAAGAGCTTAGCTACCATTTTTCCTACTGAGGTAGAACTATACAGTGAACATTGTGAACACATTCAGTGAGCTAGAGCCATAAAGTGAAATTAAGAGATCAGGAGAATACACAGCTGTTGCTTAGATTCTGACAAACGTTTCTTCCAAAGTGTCTGCAATAACTTTGGGATCAGCAACAACACATTCATTAGGTCCAAGGTAGATAAACAATGTGTTCTGTATCTACCTTTCATTTTCCACATTTTATCAAAGAAAATTTATGCACCAGTTATTTGATTAATCAAAGATGTAAATTGGATCAAAGATTGTTTCTGACTCTGACATCTCACATAATGTGCTTTGGCCTGAGCACATTTAAAAGCTATTAAGTTTAATGTGGTGGGGTATGTAAGAAATATACCCCACACTCTATCTCGATCTTTTTTGACTGATTGGCACTCTGGGTTCCACCAAGGTTTTGGACAAAGTGGAAATCAAGGAGATGTTTCTGGAATTAAGGCTGTTGCTGCCAGGACAATATAATCTGTTACGTACTTCACTGCTTCATTGTTAGGTGTTTGACTGACTGCTTCAGCATTAAAATTTGAAATATGGGAAAAAATATTCCAGTCAGCCTTCGCCATTTTCCACATGGGCATCCATGTAGGAGAACACATTTCCTGTGAAGACATATTGCAAATAATAGGAAAATGATTGTGTCCATAGATGCTCTCTTCAACACTACACGAGCAGAGTAAAAATGACAGGGGAATAGAATGTAACATATATTGCAGAATACTAGTGAGTAGGCATATGGAAGAAGGTGACTCCATTATTAAGAAGGGAGAGATCGTGATTGTCAAGCATTCACTCAACAATACACCCTCATCCATTCATTTTGGCACTACCCACTAAAGTCATAAGCAGTTGCAAGATAAGATTACCAAGATAAATTTCATTTAATTCAAACCCATTGGTAAATAAATGGAACATACTGTAATAAAAAATCCTGTGGGTAGGCAAATTGCTACAGCTTCCAGGACAATAATAAGCTGGACTCATTGGAAAGGAGTATGAGCCAACTAGGATCACTACTCCACCATGAGCAGGATCATCTCCAGTTCTGTCCTTATGAATAACAGTGAAATTCCTTAAGGCAGAGTCCTCACTGGGTTTTAAATGCTTCCTGCAGACAGAAACAGAAGGGCTTGTGTGTCTGAAGCAGAATCTTGATATCATCAATATGTTGGCAAAACCTATGACAGTTCCATTGTAAAAATTTTCCTGTTGTTTTGGTTATTTAGACTTGTTTGATTTCCAAGAAGTTGAGAATTACCTTTATCTGATTTATATTTATCAGCTGATTTTGGGAAGAATGGATGATCAGTGTCCATCACTTCCTCCAGAAAAAATTCAGAAAGGGGTGGGGATCATAGTAGTCTTGCACTCTGGGATGGCTTGGTCAGGCCATCCAGGACTGCCTGTCTTGATGAAGCACAGGCCAAAGTGGTGCAAGAGTACCAGGATCCCCCACCTCCTTTTTCAGATGTCCATGGGCTGTGTTTGCCATGAAATGCATGGCAAACACAGCAGCAGGGTGTTGGATCCCAATAATGGTGTTCTGGAAGAATGGATTTAAAAAAAAATTACTCGGAATTAGAGCAAAGAATCAGAATCCCCAGAGGGCTAATCAGTTATCCTGCTCTGACACTTAAGTGACTCTGATGTCGTAATATATATGATCATTAAGATCCAAAACCTAAATTAACTTGATAGTAATTATGGTATATTTACATTCTTAATAAAATGCTAATAATAATTTGAAACAAAACAAAAAAAATAATAAAAATAAAATAAATCTTGCTAAAAACTGAAAGGATACAATTATTGTTTGAAATAGTCCCAAACAACAACTAAAAAAAAAAGATAACTATGTAGAAAACATTATGATCATTACAATTACAGTGTTGGCTTACTGTAGGAGTAAATACCTTTTGAACAAATTGCATTTCATTTGTTTGATGTGCATGGATAGTTGCTGCATGATTAACTTATGAATTAATACAGCACAAAGATTCGAAGGTGATGATAAATATAAGCCATACCTGAATTCTTGGTTGCATAAGTAAAGGATCTACTCCACCGATGGTTGTAGTGGGTCTTGATCCTATGACATGTTATAAGAGACACAGTTAGCATCCCCGTGGATACTTTAAGATGGAATAAGAGTCTCAACTATATATTCATATTTAAGTATTAGATGTTTTAATATACTTAATTCAGATATACATTAGTTACTTAACTCAGCACCCAGCATGTTCTGCATCTTTTTTTTTTTTAATTGCAAAAATGATTAAAAAAAAAAAAAACTAAGAATTTTTTTAAAAAAAAATCAAGATTTTTTACTATAAGCAAAGAGCCTAAGAAGCTTCATTTGGCCTAGTAAGTTATTAAAAGGATATTAAATATATATATATATATTTTTTCCTGAGAACTTATGAAAATATAACCTTTGGCATAGGAGTTGCCTTAGTTTGCTGGTTTGTATTACTTAAAAGACAATGCACTCTGCCCAGGACTCCATATATGTTAATACTCGAATTAGGTTTCACTGGGCTGACAGCTGTTTCAAAGAGTCAATTCTCATCAGAGACTAGGCAGAAACCATAACAGGGCAAAAACCCTCTATTCAACTCTATTCCCTTGTCAGAAAGTTATATTTTTATAAAGAGCCTAAAAGGATTCATTCTTACTTTTTATTATATAAAACGATATTAAATATTCATTCTATTTTTTTGTCAGATTCAAATTTTTTCAAATTTCAAAAGATCAACTCTCAGTTTAAATGCACTCCAATAAACTGAGCAGTAGTCTGAAAGACTGAAAAAATTCATACGTGTCTCTGGAGCAGGGACCAGGGAAGTATTATTATAGGTGACCTTCAGGTTGTGAAGAACTCATTAATTGAGATGAAAAGTCGCTCGCACCAGCTTTCATACCTTCTCTTAGTCATTCCCAATAGATGCATTCATCACTTCAACAGGCAAGGTATTCTACTCACTCACTACTCTATGAGAGAAAAAACCTAGCTCTCATCTTTTTCTTAAATGCACACAAACCCAATTTCCATAGACCCTCACTGTTCTTCCCCCATCTTCCATATAATGAAAATTTTCATCAAACGGCCTCTCATAACAATTTTGGAAGTTTATAGATCTCTATCATATCACTTTCGCATTCTACTGCTTATCAGTGTCTATAGTACATACACTCCCACTTATCAATAAAATTGGTTAAATTTTTTGGCTGAAACATTCTTTTGATATAATTGCAGAAATGCAATGAAGCTAAATATTTTAGCCTTTGCATCAACAAGGATCTTATTTGCTCCTTGCAGTTGTTTATTTAACATATTCAGTTTTTCAAAAATATCTGTCAAATAACTCACAAATGCTTGACCATCAACTGTTTGAAGGAGTTTCATTTCAGGTTTGTCATTCAAAAACTCATTAAGAATATCAAATAATTCCATGAATCTTCTCAGTCTTACACGGTCAGCAGTTTTATCCTCACAGAATTGTTTGAAGAGACACTCATGTTTGGCATTAGCTTTGATAGTGTTGATATATTTTATAATTGAATTCAACATCTTATTTAGAACAGGTGAAAGTTTAACACAATGCACAAGCAACGTTTAAGGATTGTCATCCTCCATTATTTTTAAACGGCCATGAGCACCATCTAAATAATTTTTGAGTTTACTGTATATTACCAATTGCAGTAGCGGTGGTTTTCAATGATTCACAGAATAACATCTCTTCAATATATTCACCATTTTCAATATATCTTACATATGCCATCAATACAATCTCACTGTCTCTTACAGTTGATTCATCCATCTGTATTGAGAATTTCCTTGATCTCAACTTTTCAACAAATTGTGTTTCCACATCTTTAGCCATCTCATCTATTCTTTTGCTAACAGTGCTATTGCTCAATGGCATTCCTTTGACATCTTTCTCCAGAACTGTTTTGAGAAAAGTTGATATTTCTGGCTTAATTAAATCCTCCCCTATAGTATGATTTTTCCCTGATTTAGCTATGAGCAGAGAAATTTCATAACTAGCTTCAAGAGTATGATTTTGAGTAGAAGTTCATACAGAGAACAATGAATCTATTGTTGATCTTTTCTCAAACTTCTCCTTTGGAGACTTAAATTGGTTCAAATCATAGTTCACATAAGCACTATGTTTTACCTTCAAATGTGCTTTGAGACTACCTTTTTTCATTGATTCATTGGTCAAACAGTGTTCACAGAATAGACAGAATGGCGACCGTTCATCCTGAGCAACAGATATGAAACCGAACTTCAAATCATCTGAATACTGATGAACTTTTTTCTTCCTTGCACTACTCATTTTATGCATTTTATTGAGGAATCTTGGGAATATAACAAGGATCTGTATTTAATCCTTTCTTTTAAGCTTACACGGTGATCCGAATACATTTTTGAAAATTATGGAGACAATTACCGTGTTTGAATAAAAACTTTAGTTTAATATAACTAAAATCTACATTTGACGTTTCGACCTTTATGTCAAGGTCATCTTCTGGAGCATACACACTATACACAGAAAACAAGCTGCACTACAATCAAACTGGTTTGTTAAAGTTACTGACCAACCGCTACAACAATTGTTGGCCTGACCTCTGGTGGAAAAAAAAAAATTATACATCAACGCTAGAGTCCTATTATTAGTGTTATCTGTTGGTTGTAGAAATACAGTGGGCGCAACAACAAGTCTATGTATCTATCTATATACATATATTAACCATCATGATTATACATGTACATTCCAGCCAGTTGGTATGGAATGATTTCTAATACTAGCTGAAGATTGGCTAGAAAATTCATATGGCATGAAAATGTTGGGATTCTGTTGATTTTTTCTGATCTGTTGTAGGATTCTGATCCTACAACTCAGAAAAAATCAACAGAATCCTACAACATTATAACCTCAATGCCACCTTTAAACCACCCACTAAACTTAAAACCATATTCAGCTCCTCTAAGGATCCTCTCCTCCCATTGGCACATCCTGGAGTCTATTGCATCCGCTGCACCTGTAACTTACCGTACATTGGTGAAACAGGACAGACAATCCTATAAGTAAGAAAGAACACATAAGACAAATTAAATATAACCATTATGGTGAAGCAGGCCTCTCAGATCATGCACTCAACATCTTACACCAAATCAACTGGAAAAGCACCCGCTCTTTACACCATACAAAAACCTGGTATGAAAGGAAATTTAAGGAAGCCTGCAAAATCCTGATAAACCACCCAAATATCAACAACAAAGATGGCATGAAAATTCCAAGGATCTGGATGGCACACATTCAGCCTACCTAATATATAAGATCCAGCATGTCAGGACTCTAGCCAATCTTCAGATAGTATTAGAAACCATTCCATACCAAATGGCTGGAATGTACATGTATAATCATGATGTTAATATATGTATATAGATAGATACATAGACTTGTTGTTGCGCCCAATGTATTTCTACATCCAACAGATAACACTAATAATAGGACACTAGCGTTGACGTATAATTTTATTTTATTTTATTTTTTTCCACCAGAGGTCAGGCCAGCAATTGTTGTAGCAGTCGGTCGGTATTTGTTTTCTGTGACATAAAAGTCGACGTTTCGACCTTTATGTCAAGATGATCTTGACATAAAGGTCGAAACGTCGAATGTAGATTTTAGTTATATTAAACTAAAGTTTTTATTCAAACACAGTAGTTGTCTCCATAATTTTCAAAAATGTAAATGGATCTGTAAGTTTTATAGATCTGGAAAGAAGAGAAAAGCTCTTCACAACAGGAAACTGATTTTATGGAAAATCAAGAGCATAGTAATGAGGTAACCTATTTCCACTTTTCATCATCTACATGAATCACATTAAACAGGAAATTGTCATTAAACACTATATCAAAAGCTAAATTAAACTAAAGAGTTCAGTTTAAACTCCCTCTTTAGTTTATAAGATGCTATACTAATAAAATGATTTCAGATAATAAATAATTTTGAATACATATAGATTTATTTAACTAAACTGACTAGTTGCTGCAAAAAATTTATATGAAAAAGAAAAAAAACAAAAACTATAAAAATAATAGGCAGGAACATGGATACATCAACTGCATTCTCAATGGTGAACATATAAAACAAGTAAAACAATTCACCTACTTCGGCACAATTCTTATTAAAGAGCAAAAAACATGGAAACAGAAAACAGAACAGACAAACATTAAACAAAAAGGGTTAGAAATAAAACAGCTGATCAAAGATGAGAGAGAGAGAAGAAGAAAATTAAGAGAGTGAATATATGGCATCAGTAACAGAATCATATAAAAATGAAGATATAAGAAGTACTTTGCACAATTAGCATTCAAAAGTGCATGAGCAATCTAAGAATGGGAGAGGAAAGGCTAACAAAACAGATGATACCAGGAAATATATCTGAATAGAACACTAACTTAGTGGATGCATTTGGTCGTGAATTAGAAGACCAAATGCATCCACTAAGTTAGCGTTCTAACTTAGTGGATGCATTCAGTTGTAAGATTTGATAATATTGAAGATCTGACAAACAACATATTAAAACAGACTAAAATTATTTAAAAAATAATTTGAAATTAATATTTCATGTGAAATATAAGATTTAATATGATATTTAAAATAACTGTTCTGTAAATGAAATGAATGTATATTCTCAAATTGACTACTTCAATATAATAGGTGTATTGACTCAATTAGGTAACAAAGCTTTAAAGAACTTTTTTTTAGATCAACAGTTAAATTTTCCAAGGCATTTGATAAGGGGATACCATAGAAGACCGATCACAAATTGTCACTGTATATTTTGCTGTCCATCCTTTGCAACCAGCCACTTTTCTCTGTTGAGATTTTTCTACACATGTAGATGTCACTCATAACTCTGTTATATCACACAGACATCCCTCTCTCTTATATAGAAAAGACTTTCTTTCACTGACTTCAAATCCTATCCATGATATTTCTGATGAATGGTAAAAATCTATTCCTCATACTCAGTAAATTATACTTGTCAAGAAATTACTCAAGAAATACTCTTGTTTAATCCTTTGCTCAAGAGTAAGCAAACAAAGTTTTGCACTTAAAGCATCTTCATGGCTAGGCTAGGTGTATGTAGTGCTGATAAACTGACAACAGCAATAAACTGTAGAGTGGCACACTTCAATCCACAATAGCTAGTGGCATTGATCTGGCAAAGAGGTTAGCTAACATTAATTTTTTTGCAAGACCTTGAGACATTCTTAAAGAATTTTCATTACTTTTAACTGCACTTCGATTATAATCAACTACCATTCAGTTAGTTGATCATGATCGAAGCCCAAAAAATAATCAAATGCACATTAAGAGCTTTGGAAATTTTAAAAGTTGGTACTGATAAATGTAAATCTCAAGATGAAGATTTGATTTGTTGAAGATAAGTTTAAAGTTATTTTGTTTAATAAAAATAATAAATTCAATACTCTTCCTAGGAATATGTTACTAGCAAATAAATTTACATCATGTATCAGATGATGAAAACATTTAAAATCATTTAAGTGTATTAGAACTGTCTATTTGGCCTTATGAAGAACTAACTTCACCACGGACAGCTCGTGCAAAAAAAAAAAAAAAAAATTACCGTTTTAATGAAATTTTAAAATAAGAACCTGATTTGAATGATTTTGTAAATAATGTGGAATCAAAAAATGTTTCAATCCTTGCAGGTATTCAAAGAGCTAAAAAGATAGCATTACTGCAGTATTGATGAAGCTGAAAGAGGTCTCAGTTTATCATAATTTGTATGAGGGTGAGAAATGGATTACATATTGGATTTAGTGATGATAAATTTACTCAGAAAAGAGTTAGTGGATTAAGATGCAACTCCATTTGTCAAACAAACTTGAACTGACCATAGAAATGATAGTAAAGAAATTAATATTTTATTATTGTTTGATTTTGCATTCCAGAAAACACACAGACAGTATACACACATATTTTTGGGTTTTGTAAGTGAGCCAGTGGTTAAAAATTTATCAGCATGCCACTGGGTGTGAGTTAAAATTCTGTTCAATACCTGATCTTGGATGAACAGCAACAATGGATAGGTTTTTGACAAGAGTACAAACAAAACACGAGGAGCATGGGTATTAAGCAGCAGTACAAAGGAATTAAAATCAACAACATATAATGAATCATTATTCAGTATCAAAAGTTAAATGAGTGGTGCTAAGGAATTACCGCTGTGTATAATATGATTTTATATATTAACAGCTGACAGCATGAGAATTTACAAGCTAAAACATAGCATTTCTTAAAAACATTCTGAAATTAAAATCAAACCTTAAAATGAATAATACACCTTTTTACTAATTGTATATGGAATTATATAACTTTTGCATTAATTCATTCTTGGTATCTTTCTGGGTCTGACTGCCACTAATCAGACCTCAATAAAAGTTGAAACTGATCTGGGTAGTGGCTCTTCTCGTAATGTGTAGCAACATGCAATCCAAAAAGAAGTATGATTTGATTATGGGATACTGAGGAAAAGGCTGCAAAGTCAACGGCCTCTCTATACAAATAGTAGCCCAATTGTGAAGGATACTTCACACACAAACTTTGTTTGCTTATAATCAGGTAAAAGCTAACATGAGAAGATAATTTCTTAATAAGTATAATTTACTTTGTATTAAGTTGAAAAAAACATAACTACTATAAAATCTCTAGTAACTGGGAATACCAAAACAATGGCGCTTTCGAAGGTCAAAATTTAAACCTGAAATTTAAGCCCATGAGATAAGAAAAATATGCAATGGGCTTACATTCTGGCAACACTGTCATCTATACAGCCGAGTAAACTCTGCCTATCCATTATCAGGCACAAAAGAACACATAGATGGATTGTGGCATAATCAAAGAATGGTTTCATAGTGTATTCGTGCCCAGTATGAAGGAGCATTTAAGGGAAAAGGGTTTATCACCAGACAGAAAAGTGATTCTTTTGTTGGACAATTGCTGCGCCCATCTCCCAGCTGAAGATTTAAATGTGGAAAACATTTGGATTATGTTTCTGCCGCCCAGTGTAACAAGCCTTATCCAACCAATGGACAAAGGAGTCATTGAGAATATAAAGATGTACTACCGTTCCCTTTTCATACGTCGATTTGTGAACTTTGAAGGTAGTGTCCAAGATTTTCAGAAACAGTTCACATTGAAAGATGCCATTTTTACTTTGTCTCTTGCCTGGAAGAATGCAAAGAACATTACTTTACATTGCTGTTGGCATAAATTATGGCCAATGATCATGTTTGAAGATGATGAATCAAGTCATGAAGATTTTAGTGGTTTTAAAACACATCTTGTGTCCAACATCTTGGATTTAGTAACACATTTGGAGAAGGTTAGTGTTAGTGAAGAGGAGGTGCAGGCTTGGGTGGATGTAGACAATTCAGTTCCCATCACCCTCTCTTGATGACGACGAAATAATCAAACATGTACTGGGAAAGTAGAAAGATGATGAGGACGATGGCATGCAGACCACGAAAGTTACGTGGAAGGAAGCTGACAAAGCATTGCAGATTTTCATAAGATTTGCCGAGCAATGTTCATCTGTCAGCACATGATGTTATGAAACTTTGTTGTATATACAGTGAATTTTTAAAGCTCCGGCAACAATCTTGTAAGTAGGCAGATATTCGAAGTTATGTTATGTCGTCACACTAAGAAATTCACAACTTTCATGTGATAATACGTACTGTAATTTTTTAAATGCCGTTTAAATTTGATTTTGTGAAATATAAAATTATGTGTATGTGTTTTAAATTTTAAGAAATCCATATGATTTTTGATGTTATTTATTTAGTTATGGCCGGTAGATCTAAAAACACGACCAACGAACTTCGTATGCTGCAAATTTAGCAA
The DNA here is from genome assembly GCF_054136105.1 of Typopeltis vanoorti. Taxonomy (NCBI): domain Eukaryota; kingdom Metazoa; phylum Arthropoda; class Arachnida; order Uropygi; family Thelyphonidae; genus Typopeltis; species Typopeltis vanoorti. Next base: position 189,993,245 of record NC_143549.1, on the reverse strand, counting down.
AATTAATGGGCAACTTCTCGAAATATATATTCATTATCCAGCAAAATCTCATATCCGGAATCAGCTCGTTGTTGTCCTGTTGTTGCCAGTTAAGTAGGGCCGGTGTAAGAATATCTGATTCCCCTAGGCAAAGAAAATTTGCACAACACACAAGGACACGTACACCTACACATGTGGATATTTATAAAAATAATATCATTATGAACATTAAAAAAATTTATTAATCAAAACCAATACATTTGTATACATATATGATTACTCCTAATATCTGTATAGCAAGAAAATTATTACATCTTAAATATAAAAAATTATGAAAAATTAATGTTTCGGGCTTTTGCTTTAGCAAAGTTTTGAACTAATTCAGCTTTATTGATTTTAGATGCAATTTCATGCTCTATAGATATTATTTTATTGCTAGACTAGTGAGTCGTTCCTGAGCCATCGTAGAGCGAGTGTAAGTTTTTGTAGGTTTGGAGGAGAGTGTGTTTCAGATACTGAGAACTCTGGATGTCAATAAAGCTTTTGGACTGGATGGTATTTCACCACGAGTTTTGAGAGAATTTGCTAGGGAACTGACAGTGCCTTTAACCTGGCTTTTCAATGAAAGTCTGTCTTCGCCAAAGGTGCCCCAGGGAATGGAAGGAAGGTAAGATAGTGCCATTACATAAGGGTGGTAACAGACTGGAAGTGTCTAATTATAGACCAGTCTGTGTGTCATCAGTAGTTGTTAAGATCTTGGAGAAAGTAGTGAGGGACCGTATACAGCACTGGGCAGATGAGGGTAATGTTATCTGTGAAAGTCAACATGGATTTGTGAAAGGGTGCTCTTGTTTTAGCAATATGCTAGCCTTTTATAATAAAGTTACAAGAACATTAGATGAGGGAAAGGCATATACTGCAATTTTCTTAGACTTAGCAAAGGCATTTGACAGGGTGCCATATGATAAGCTGATATTTAAGTTGCAACACATGGGTCTGGATGTCAGATTGGTCAACTGGATTCAGGATTGGCTGTCTGATAGGTATCAGACAGTTGTGTATGGTGGAGCAGTTTCAAGGAGACAGAATGTTACAAGTGGGGTCCCACAGGGCTCAGTACTGGGACCTATATTGTTTAACCTTTATATCAATGACATTGCAAGGGGATATTCAGTTGTTTGCAGATGATGCGAAGCTGGGAAGGATTATTAGTAATAGTGCAGATGTGGTAGCCCTACAAGAGGATTTGAATAAGCTAGATAGATGGGCAAATGAATGGGGGTCAGTTTAATGCAGCAAAATGTAAGGTCTTGAGGTTTGGGAAACATCGATGGGATGCTGCATACTCTGCGGGAGGAGTTATACTGGAGGAAGTTGGGGAGACAAGAGATCTGGGGATTGATGATTGATAGAAACCTGAAGTTTAGGGGACATATTGCAAAGGTGGTGAAGGTAACACAGAGGATTGCTGCAATTATGAGAAGGACACTGACCTGCAGAGATAAGAGGGTTACCATTCCATTGTATAAGTCTCTGATCAGACCACACTTGGATTATTGTTCTCAGATTTGGTCCCCAGGATTTGAAGGGGATAAATTAACAGTGGAAAAGATACAAAGACGGATGACAAAGATGGTCTCAGGACTGTACAAGGATAGTTATGAGAATCGACTGAGGGAATGTGGACTGCAGAGTTTGGCGGATAGAAGAAGGAGAGGTGATATGATTGAGACTTTTAAACTGTTGAGAGGTGGTTACAGGGTTGACACTGGGGAGTTCTTTCACTTGGTTAAACAGCGGGAAGGAGTGATGACAAGAGGCCATCCCTGGAAGTTACGAAAGGAAACTGTGAGCAAGAGGGTGAGGAGTGGTTTCTTTGCATGGAGGGTGGTTGAGCCGTGGAATGCATTGCCTGATAGAGTGGTGAGGGTGAGAACAGTCAATGAGTTTAAGGAGTGGTATGATAGACTTTGTGTTTCTTAGGGGGAACCTCCCCTCAATGAGTCTTGACAGACTTTATGTTCTTAGGAAGGACCTCCCACGATGAGTCTTTTGACTCCATGGAGGCCTGAATAATAATAATAATAATAATTTCGAGAAACTCCTTTCTGAAATTGCTACCGATACTGGCAATGTCGAAAAAATTCTCAGAGCAATAAACACATTTGTAACACTATTTTATAAATTATTTTTGCATATTTGTGACAGGACATCCAATGAGGACATGTAATTTTTTTCGAAGGTTGTAATTTCCCCCCGAACTATGTAGCAAAATCTGGCGCCCCTAGGCGATTACCTAGGTTTGCCTAATGATAAAACTGGCCCTGCGGTTAAGAGAGAATCTACTGTATAACACTCCTTCTACTCATTTGAAAAACCTCACAGTTTTCAAATCCTAAGCTTCAAGATCTTCTAAAACTAGTGCCCTAAACACTGATTTCATGTGATATTTCAATGGGAAGTTCGACAACCAAGTCACCTTCAATGGTACCAAAAATATAGTCCTATCTTTCTGATCGCAAAAACGATTTTCACCTCTCCTTACATTTGTTAATGCTCCCCTCTCTCTCTCTCTTTTCATGTGCAGATGTTTACCTTTAATCTTTCTTAACAGAAATATATCAATATCAGCAATTTCTTCAACCTCCAAAAAATCACCAGATTTTTTGGAGGTTGAATGTTGATTTTCACCTATCCAGTATTAATGTGGTGCAACTCCTCAATCCACATGACCCCAAAATACTGTTCTCATATTTCAACTTGCATCATCAAAAAATCTCCCTAAAGTTTCTTGATGAGGTTCAAAAGAAGGCTGTTCAACCAAATGATGATCTCACCTTAGAGATGGGCTGTTTCTGTTTAATGCATTTTCCTACAAATACTTACTTTTGTGGGTGCTGCACTACAAAACCGGCATCCATCAGTCCCCCTATTAATTTTATTTTTGTAATAAACTGACACATGAATGGTTGCAAAACATAGTACATCAGTACTATGTGTGAATAAGAGGTTTATATAAAAGAAGGTATCTGTCCACAGGTTTCCTAAACAGTTGAAGCTGTATTCTTTGAATAAGACAAAGTGAGGATGTGGTTCCAAGGAACAGAAGTAAATGAAATGAAAGGAATGAAGAGAAGTTCGTTTGATAGTTTTCAATCTGGACACAATAAGTAGAGCTAACCAACAACTGCTCATGTTTTTACACTCTTGGGAAAAAAAGTGGAGGAAGGTGGACTTTTCATGGATAGAAGAAACACAAGGCAGAAACAAAAAAAGAGAAATGTATGAGACCATTTTTAGAAAGCTTTTAGATGCACTACTTTGTATGTGTGGTATTCCAAGTTTGGGTGGATTTAGGTTTTTTATTTAGAGTATCAGCAGTGTCAAAGTTGAGAAGTACTGTCTTGAGAAAAAAATCCACCTATTTTTTTTGAAGGTTGAAGCAGCTATGGAAGAGATGCGTTTATACAAAGAAAAGGAAATGCCAGAAGTGTATGAGAAATTTGGTCATGTATGGAAATTTGGATGTTATCAAGAGTAAAGGGGAAAGGAAGGGAAGGGAAGTGAAGCGAGAACTTGCTTGCAAGATATTAAAGTGGCTAAATCAGCTCATCAAATCACTTGGCTTCTGAAAAATACTTTAACAAGCAGAGACAAACAAGTTATTGTTCCTCTGTATTATTGAGCCTTGAAAAGACCCCATCTAGACTACTGTGCCCAGATATATGGGCACCAGGGTTTCTTCTTGATGGGTAGGAGGTGGAGAGGATCCAGAGACGAGTGACCAAGATGATAGCAAGTCTGTGGAATGAACCTTATGAGAACAGGTTGAAGATTTGTGGGTTGCAAAAATTGGTCGATAGGCAGAAAAGGGGTGATATGATTGAGACATTCAAATTACTGAAGGGTTTCTATAAGATTAATCCAGAAAATATTTTTGAGAATAGGACTGGTGGTGGGAGGACTAGGGGCCATACATGGAAGCTGGGCAAGAATGTAGTTAGCAGGGGTGTTAGAGCTAGGTTTTTTTACTTAGAGAGTGGTGAATGAGTGGAATAAGCTGCCAGAGTCTGTGGTGGGTGCTACGACCGTGAATGAGTTCAAGGCGAGGTATGATAGATACTGTGTGAATGTCGAATAGTTGTTCTTAACATGGTGTTAGGGCCTCCCTCGATGAGTCTGTCGACTCCTTGGAGTTGCCCGGAATAATAATAATAATATTACACAGGACTGTATTTTGCTAACCATGAAGTTATCCTAATCTCACTTAAGAATAGCAAGATTAGAGTTTAAAGTACTGGTTATCTTTAAGATCATAATGACTGTGCACCAAAAGTTCTTCCAAATGAAGAAGAGCAATGGAGCATACTTCATCAGCATTTGTAATCAGTGAGAGAAGGGTCCATATATATATATATACAGAAGGAAAAAGGAAGGTGAAAGTATGGACTGCACGGGTGGAGAAATCTGAGAAGCCTGGCAATTCAATAAAAAAGGATGGAAGACAAACTATTGGATGGTAGTTTACTGAGTAGGCCTCTATGTCAGATCCATTGAAACTGCATGAGTTTCTCCCAACCTTTCCATGGTTCGAATCCAAACCTGAAGACTATTGTGGCTAGGAGATTGGCTATGGATTAAGAGTGGAAAAATCCATACTGATAGTCATTAATTACCTGATGGGTTGCAGATTGTAAAAAAAAATGGGTGAATGTGAACTTTTCCATGATTTTTTAAAGAACTGAAGCCAATATATGAACACAATTGGAGGATAACAAGTTAAATTAATACAGGTTTATTTTCATGTTGTAGGGTAGTAAGGTAAGGTAAGTTGCAGGCCTGAAGTAGCTTGAAAACGTTCCATGTTTGATTTCTAAAACAGTTTCTAGATTATTTTCTAGATTATAATATTAAGCCCATCCATGGTACTAGTACTAATGTATTATAATAAGCACTCTACCTTTCATGGGTAGGATTCACATAAAAAAAAATAAAAGGATTAAGAAGATAATATCCCCCCCCCACACACACACCAGTACACATTTTTTTAGCATAGTATAGTGGGGATACCATCAAGAGATGACTTGTTGGTGGCTAAGCTATTCAAGGATTCTGATTTCTTTTTCATAAAAGAGTAGGGACGAGATGTAGTGAGCTATTCTTGGTAATGTAAGAGGCAATTAGATGAGGTTGTCTGTGCAGGTTTTAGAGGAGAGAATAATGCTGACGGATTGAAGGTTATCTGATACTGGAATTGTATCATCAGGATGAGTGAGATGAAAGAAAGAATTGTAGAAAGTTGTACTATGACAATGAGGAAGCCAATGGTTGCAATATCTGATCCTTTGGCCTGGTCTGCCAGCCATTTTCACCAGTAGGCAAGTTTTCTACATTTGGCCCTTTCAAAATCAGATTTGGATTTGTTGGTAGTTGCTGCAGTGTAGTAGGATGAGTACAACGATGGGGATTTGGTGTCAAGCCAGCCACTTGTATTTATTTTTTTTTTTTTTCAGAATATGTTGGAGAGAAACCAAGGTTTACATAGAGGAATTTTGGATAAAATAGGTGGGGGGGGGAGGGTGAAGAGCTTTATTCCAGTTAGTTATTTCAATTAATTCAGTCATAGTATGTGGATCAGGATTATGAAAACAGTAAATCAGATCAAGAATAGGAGTAACTGAAGTCACATAAGTCATCCTATTTGGCACCACCGTCATAAAAGAGGACATCAGATTAAATGTGGTTGGGTGTGGAGCATTCATAGTAAAGGAAAATTGGATGAGACTATGGTCTATTTCAAGAGGGAAACTGGTTATGAAAAGGTCATGGGTGTTTGAAATTATGTAAGGTCATTACTCACAACAAATACCTTACCATCCGATTACTGCTTAATTGGCAAAAAGAGAGAAAGGAAACAAGTTTTGAGTTGTGTATGTTGAAGACTCAAAGGAAGATAACTTTAATGTTCTCGATGTTTGGATATTTGGACTGAAGGAAATTAAGCTTTAGGTAACCAAAGAGATCATAACAGTTATCAACATTTGGGGAGTAACAAAGATAGCAAACAAATGCCATAAAAGTGTGCAGCAAAGAAATTTTGAACCAGACTAGATCGAATAGTGGGATTCACAGTGAATACCATTCTTCGACATGGGATATTAAATCTGACAAATGCACATGTACCGGGAATAAGGAATAAAAATTTCTCTTTAAAAGTAATGTATATAAATCTATATATAATTATAAAGGTTAGTCTTTTGCAGAAATTAAAAACACATTGTATATTGGAGAAATCAGATAAAATCTGAGTGTAAACCATATGCAGTTCATGGAGATTATTAAAGGTGTAAAAATAACGACTATGCTCATTTGACAAAATAATAGCAATTGATTAAAGTATACATGATAGATAATACTGAATCACAGTACTCACACACACACACAAGCAGTTCATCATCCTTCATAGGAAAGAGCATGTAAGATGGCTATGGCCCATGAGGAGCCAACTTTCTCTTTGTGAATCCTGAGCATGCTAGACTGCTCAGTTTAATTTTAAGCTTAACCTGGTATATTCTGTTGTCACTCTCTCTATTCCATGATGTTTGCCACTGAGACATTAATTTTTGTCTTATAATCGGCCTGTAATCTCTGTTGGGGACAGGTAGCTGATGGTGTCTTAGGAAACAGACCATCAGTTGCATCACTTGCAGCCTCATTTCTCTTGAATCCCATATGACTCGGGATCCAACAATGGCAAATGCCTGGATGAAACCACTTTATCTGATAGAACAAATGTTGGATCTGAGACACACACACGGAGAGAGAGAGAGAGCATCTTATACCCATATAAATAATGCACCTTTGTAACATTTTGATTTTATTTTGTTTAATGTAAGCTCTATTGCATGCAGCACAGCAGTATAGTTGGTATATTCCTATGGGGCCTGAAGATATTATGTTGTCTGGGAAGACAGCTGACCCCCCCCCCCAACACACACAAAAGACCGAATTTGAACTGTCTATAGATAGGAAACAGCAGTTGAAAATGAAAATGAAGGCAGCTTTCAGCTCTTCTTTATTGAATGGCCTCGTGTAATCTTCATGATAGTTTAAAACGAAGAGAATTTGATGTCATTCTGCTTTGCTGTTTAGGGCCAGGAATTCTAGAGTGTAGGATGTTGCCCATGTTTTGGTAAAACTCTCCTAAGCATATTAGCAATTGCTTAAGGATTAATAATGGTACATCCATTTTGTTCCAGAATCAAAGAAAGGTGAGTGAAATATCTATTTCCTGAATTTTGTCCCAGACCTCCTTGGTGTTTACTGACCTGGTGACAGAAGATATTAACTGCATCCATGAGTCCTTTTGTCTCCAAAACAAATACACACCCAATTCTCCATTTACATAGTAGATTGGTTCCAGAAAAAAACGTGTAAATGAAAACCATGTAAAAAAGAATACAGTGCATATGAAAAAATAGAAGAATGGTTCCAGATGTGAAAACCCAATACGAATAATAAGTTATTTCCAAACAAAACATATATATATATATCCATACATACAGGTAACCCTCGTATAACGCGGATGTTAGGTTGCACAGAAATGCTGCATTATATAAATTGCATTATGCGAGACTCCAATCACACAGAGTTGATATGACCTCTGACTAAGAGGAACTTTGGAATGATGGAGAATTCCCTGCAATGTTTAAGGAACGTTAGGTGGTTCAAAAGTTTGGCCTTTCTGCATTTTTCTCTTTCCATGCACCGAACTTTGTGTTTCATTAAACTGTTTAAACTAAACATATTTGGTCATTTTATAATTAAAATACAAACTTATTTATTACTGACCATTTACAAAACAAACTTATATTAGAGCCTACCAGTTTCGCCAGCAAACTGTCTGGCAAAAATAGTCAGAATACTAAGAGCCTACAACATCAGAGTGGTCTTCAAACCAACCACCAGTATCAGACAAGTTTTAGGATCCCCAAAAGATAAGGTGCCTTTCTACAAATATCCTGGAGTATATTACATTCCTTGCTCCTGTGGTCTTGCCTACATCGAACAAACTTCACGGAGTTTAGAAATCAAACAAAAAGAACATGTTGGGGATGTAAACTACACGATAGAGTGGCAAAACAGCTCCATGCCATATCTGGATGATGACTACAGACATTGTTTATTCAAGGAAGCCACAATAGTGTTAATAACCGGTGGAAAACTCAACAGAAATCAGGGTGCAAACCTAAACAGTTCGTGGAAAACCTGATCTTCTCTCTAAATCATTCTGAATTACATCTAGCAAGTAATCACATTACACGTTTACAACAAACACGCATGCGTGATAATGAATAAGAACAATAAGTCCTCTCTGTCACGCAAACGTGTAAGCTTAGCTACTAGTTGGTTTACAACGTTTTTTATGTTCCTTTCAATTTGCATTTACTAGTTTTTATGTCTCCGTAAACACCTTGAAAAAGCCAGACAGTTTGTTGGCGAAACTGGTAGGCTCTAATGTAAGTTTGTTTTGTAAATGGTCAGTAATAAATAAGTTTGTATTTTAATTATTAAATGACCAAATATGTTTAATTTAAACAGTTTAATGAAACACAAAGTTCGGTGCATGGAAAGAGAAAAATGCAGAAAGGCCAAACTTTTGAACCATCTAACGTTCCTTACGCGTTGCAGGGAATTCTCCATCATTCCAAAATTCCTCATATCAACTCAATATCAGCTAAAAAAATTTATCTACACACTTCATTCACGCTTGTAAGAGAAAGGATTCAACACACGAGATACAAACTAAATAAAATTGATATTAATTGCCGCAAGGTATTTGACGACATATCTAACAATTTAGAATATACCATATGGAATCAATTAGATCAAATGATACAACGCAGTTATGAAAAAACTTTCGAACTTTATAAGGACAAACAAATTAGGAAATTCAATGAACTTTACAAGAAAAAATATCAGACACAAAACAACCTCCCAGACGACAAAGTGATTTTTAATTTGTCAAATCACAGTCTCATAAAAAATGAATCTGACATTCTCAAAAAAGGTTTTAACTTTGCGATTACACCCAAACACATTTCTAAAATGGATTTCATGTGTGGAATTGAAAAAGTCCTATATCCACTACTGTAAAAGATAGTCAACACTATTAGATTCAAAAGTACGATAATCCTAGTCAAAGCCAAACAACCTATTCCAACATGTCTCCTTATGATAGAAAGGCAATTCTCAACTTGAAGAAAAACAAAGATATCATTATTACAAAGGCTGATAACGGAAATTCTACAGTTATCTTTAACTCTAAAGATTATTATGATAAGTTAAACGTATTACTATCAGACAACTCCAGCTATTAGATCCTAGACAGAGACCCCACAATAAAAAATCATAATGAAACAAACCAACTAATCAGAAATTGTAACATTTGGCCAGAAGAAGTGAAGAGAAGAATAAAATCCTCACATACTATCACTCCAAGACTATATGAGACACCTAAAATACATAAACAGGATATACCTCTCCATCCAATCATTGATGGAAGATCATCACCAACCTACCTTTTGGCAAAGCATCTTGCAAACTTATTAAATAATAAAATAAGATCAACAGAATCTGATATCAAGAATAGTCAACATTTTGTAAATAAACTCCAAGCCATTAAGATTGCACCAACAGACATGCTAGCCAGTCTAGATGTTGTATCCCTCTTCACCAATGTACCAGTAGAAGAGGTAATAAACATCATTCAAGACCTCTTTCCTCTAGACATCACACAGATGTTTAGACACTGCCTTCAATCTAATTTCTTCAAGGTTAACAACACCATATACCAACAATTAGAAGGCCTAGCAATGGGAAGCCCACTATCACCATCTTGTGCAGACCTTTTCATGGAAAAATTTGAAAAAGAAATTCTATCCACAATCTCCCCTAGACCATCTACATATGGTGGAAATATGTTGACGATATCTTCATTATATGGCAAGACAGCTTAGAAAACCTAAAATCGTTTGTGAATAAAATCAACTCAATACATAACAAGATAAAATTCACTCTGGAAGTGGAAAACAACAACCAACTGCATTTTTTAGACATCTTGATAAAGGAAACAATCAGATAGTGTCAAATTATCAATTTACAGAAAGCCCACAGATACTGGAAATATCTTGTTCATTATACTTCAAACCATCACAAGACACACAAACTGAGTATTATCCACATGTTGAAATATAGGGACAGAAAGTTTATATCAGAAGAGGAGGATACACAGACTGAATTCTCACTAATAGCCAACACATTATCACAAAATGGATATCCTCAAAACATCATTAAAAAATACCTATACGGTGACAACCTCAGACAAGAAGAATCACGCTCCCAGTACATTTCTACTGTAATGATCCCTTTCATCAAGTCAATTTCTTATCAAATAGCCAGAATACTAAGAGCCTATAACATCAGAGTGGTCTTCAAACCAACCACCAGCATCAGACAAGTTTTAGGATCCCCAAAAGATAAGGTGCCTTTCTACAAATATCCAGGAGTATATTACATTCCTTGCTCCTGGTCTTGCCTACATCGGACAAACTTCACGGAGTTTAGAAATCAGACAAAAAGAACATGTTGGTGACCACAACAGAAGTATCTCTTCTGGCTTAGCAAGAAGAGATACTTCTGTTGTGGTCACCAACATGTTCTTTTTGTCTGATTTCTAAACTCCCGTGAAGTTTGTCACATCATTTCTGTACATCTAACCACACGATAGAGTGGCAAAACAACTCCATGCCATATCTGGATGACGACTACAGACATCGTTTATTCAAGGAAGCCACAATAGTGTTAATAACCGGTGGAAACCTCAACAGAAATCAGGGTGCAATCCTAAACAGTTCGTGAAAAAACCTGATCCTCTCTCTAAATCAATCTGAACTACAGCGAGCCAGTAATCACATTACATGTTTACAACAAACATGCATGTGTGATAATGAATAAGAACAATAAGTTCTCTCTGTCACGCGAATGTTTAACCTTAGTTACTAGTTGGTTTACAACGTTTTTTATGTTCCTTTCAATTTGCATTTACTAGTTTTTATGTCTCCGTAAACGCCTTGAAAAAGCCAGACAGTTTGCTGGCAAAACTGGTAGGCTCTAATGTAAGTTTGTTTTGCAAATGATGAGTAATAAATAAGTTTGTATTTTAATTATAAAACAACCAAATATGTTTAGTTTAAAGTGCACAGTAAGTAATAATTATGGGAGACAAACTATTAACAAACAGACTGGAAGGAGGAAAGGACACTTGGATGTGCTAAATATTTGGTTTTGCTTTGGTATTCAGTTGGATAAAGCAGAAAATTTCTGTTACATGTGTCATTACAATGAATCAGGAAAAAGCTTCCCCCTTGGCTTGTGTGATTATATACTTAGGCTCACTGTGTTTGCTATAGGTAGCTAATTTGGTGTTGTCTGTCTTTTTATTTTAGTTTATATTATGCTGCCTTAAAATTTTATGAGGTCTTAAAACACTGAAGAGAAGTACAGTTTTGTCAATAAATAATAATAAAAAAAATATCTGGAAAACTTTTACAATTTATGTGAAGATTCAAATGTTAGAAAGTGTAAAATATGCAAAAACAGTCAATCTATCAGGGAGTGGGTGGTAGAGGAAAAATGCATGTACAACATCTGTGATTAATCAAGTAAAATACAAGCACAGCAATGTATTTATAAGACAGAACAGTGAAATTGAAATATTAAACCACAATGCAAGAAAGTAAGCAATTAGATGCAAAGTAAATCTATGAAAACAACAAATGTCATTTGACATTATACAATAATCTAAAAAATGGGATGGAGATGACATACAAAAAAATCTTTGCATTACATCATAGCTGAAATGACTGCACTGAATAATCTGCAATACTTGACTATTAAAAATAATATGCTAATGTCATTACACCCCTTAACCATACCAATATTGTTAAGGGGTGTAATGACACTGAAATTATAAACATCCCATGTTTTATTCACACACTACAGTTAGCAACAACAGACTATTAATACACAGATATTGATATGAAATTTAACAGCAAAGTGTAGAAAAATAAGACATTTTAATCATTCTCTGGCTGCATGCTCAAAATTAAAAGATATTCAAAATGAATTAAAATTACTTCTAGATATACCTACTAGGTGGAACTTACTTTTTATATGCTACAAATACAAGAAAAATACAAAAATAGCATGTCAAATATTTAGGAAATTGACAACAATTTAAATGCATTAAGCTCAAATCAGTGATCATTAATGAACCCACTACTAAGATTTTTTTGACTCTTTCAAAGAAGTTACCAAAACCTTGAATCCAAATGTTGCTTTAATTTCAGAAGTGCTCTTCTACCTATCTTCTTCCTACCTATTACCAATCCGACTGTGGTAATAAAATTTCTTTGTGAAGAAATTAACAGAAGATTTGATACTTTATTCAAAATAAATATATTTTTTCTAGAATATTAGATCCACGATTTAAACTACCATTTTCAAGTCAGACATGATTACGTTTAAAGAGTTCTGACTAATGAGAAATCTGAATCTGATAATATCAAATAATAAGGTCAATAATATTTCTTTATTAAAAAAAAATAAATAAATAAAAGGAGAGACTGGCATGACAAAAAGAAAAATAAGAAGTAAATTATGGCAAATGCTTTGATGATATTACCTCCTCTTCTACTGCAGACATAAACATTACTGATTAGATGAGTATATATTTTCATAAACCGTTACTAAAAAAAGAACTGTGACACATTTCATTCATATGGTAGCAAAAATAAAAAATAACTTTGCCCATTTTGAGTGAAATATCAAAAGAAAATTTCTTTTCGCACTAGCTACCAATGTATGGTGAAAGAATTTTTTCAGAAACCTGAGATATTTAGAAAGAAACCAGATATAGACTTCTTTCAAAAAACAAACAAAAAAAATACTCATAAAACTGTTTTTCCTACATGACAACTGATCACAGCTGCATTTTAACTGTTAAATCTATAATTATTCTCTTTGTTTAACAATTTAAAGTCAAAGTTCCATTAATATTTTATTTTCTTATTTAAAGAAATAAGAACAATGTTTTCCCCCCTCAATTTCATGCTGTATTCTTTTCTTTAATATATTTTCCTTGTAAAATTAAATGACTTGATTACAACTTAAAGAAAGTAAAATTATATTTTTTGCATTTTAATGTGGTTATGCTGTTTAGGTGAAGTATTATCACGTTTTTTTAAAATAATTTTTAAAAATAATTTTAATTAATTAATTAATTTTTTTATTTGTTCACTATCTATTTCTTAAAGTTTTAAAGAAATAAAAAAGTTTTACTCACACACTTTTTTTGTGTGTGAGTAAAACTTTTTAATTTTTTTTTTTGTAAAGTAAAATCAGGGGTGTGAGATATACATGAGAGCAAATTATATTCGAGTAAATACAGTAAGACGAGATAAAAACATAGTAATAATCAAGGCAGATAAAGGAAATGCAAGTAGTTATGAATTCAGATGAATACGCAAGAAAAATGAACAACCCATTAGAGGATTCCAATACCTATTCATCCTTAGACAGGAATCATACATGGCGCACACATAATAAAACTAATGATTTGATCAAAAAGTTACCTAATTAGCCAGAAGAATTAAAAGAATCTTTATCATCAAAACATCCATTGGTCTCAAGAATTTATGACACACCAAAAATTCACAAAAGAGATATTCTGTTACGGCCAATTGTAAGTGGAAGAGATTCTCCAACCTCAAGCTTAGCAAAATATCTGTCAAAAATGATATCACCACACATATGAAAAACAAAATCATTTGTAAAGAATAGTTTTCATTTCATTGAAAAGATATATATCCTTCAGACATCTTAGCAAGTTTCGATATAGTCAGTCTCTTCACCAATGTATCCAGAAATGACACAGTGAATCTACTTGGAAATCTTTTCCCACTGAATACTGTAGGACTATTCAAACACTGCATGGAAAACACCTTTTTCATTTTTCAAGACAAGTATTGGGCTCCCTTTCTCCAGCCCTAGCAAACCTGTTAATGGAAAATTTCAAAACTAATGCATTAAAAACCTATCAGAAAAAACCAAAAGTTTGGCTATGTTACGTCGATCATATTTTTGTCATTTGGTCGGGAATGGTGGATGAGCTGAATGCTTTCAAAGATTATCTGAACAACTTGCATCAGTATAAAATTCACTCTTGAACTAGAACAGCACAAAAAATTACCTTTCCTTGATATCCTTGTTGAAGTAAACAAAGAGGAAAAAAGGTTATCCTTCTCCATATACAGAAAACCTACCACGGCAGGAAGATTTTTAAATGCCGATTCACATCACCACCCATTGCAAAAGATAGGCATAATTAAACTTTATGAGATAGGGCATACAATACATCTAGCACACCAATTAAAAGAAATGAAGAACTGCACTACCTGACACAGAACCTTGCACTTAATGGTTTTGAACCATTACACAAAAACATTCTTAATACATCTCCTGCAACTTCCTTACTTAAACAAGATTTAAGAATGCAATCAAGCTGCCTTATATCAAAAATGTCATGGACAAAGTGGCTGCATTGCTCTGCAAGTACAACATAAAAGTGGCTTTTTTATCTTTACAAAAAAAAAAAAAAAAATATCAAGGTTCCTACATCCACGAAAACCTTCACATCACCCCCCCCCCCCCATGAAAAGACCGGCATCTATGAGATTCGTTGCTCTTGTGGCATTTGTTATGTAAGTCGGAAAGGAAGGTCGGGAGAGATCTTCATGTCAGAATACGTAAAAGATGTTGAAAAAAGAAGAGAGCATAAATCAGGTCTGGCATTCCAAACAACAAACTCAGACAACAAACAAAATGTCACATATTGATAATAACAACTGTTTCACAAGAAAATTTAAAGCAGCCTCACAAATGCTTAGGGTCCCTACATAATAATAATCAAGCTTAATTTTACATCAAGTATGGTTTGCTTTCATCAAAAATGTAACTGCCATGGACCTAGGATAAAGGCACGCGTAATATGATAGAACGTGATAGCAACAACTAGCAATGTTCCAACACGCATGCAGTAATGAATGTATCATTTGTATTCTGGTTTATCAATTATTTAACAGTTGTGAAGTTATAATCTATTTCAAACCAGCTTCTTCAGAGCACAAACATACAGTTGTTACAGAGTGCTCACTCAACTTGCAATGAGGCAGTTGAAGAAACAATTCAAACTGTCAGCCTGGTTTGCCAAGTGGTTAGCATACCTGTTCTTCAACATACAGGCTGTGGGTTCAAAAAAACCTGAGGTGGGCATGGATGTTTGTGATTGTCTTTAGGTAAAAGATGAATTTCATTGCCAGGTGCAGGACAACTTCCCTGCTTATTGAAGGTCTGAGTGGTTTGAAAATGTTCCATGTTTGGTCTCTGGAGCAAGGTTTCCAAACTATGTAAAAAATAAATTAAAAACAGAAAAAATATATACAAAATTGATGATTATAACATTTTAAAAGTAATTTCACTTTATCTTCTGCCCCAAAAGAAAGTACAGCAATAGTTATTGAGGGACCAAAGGTCACTAAACCAACCATAAGTACTTGAAGCATTTCAAAAAAAGTTTTCCTATACGTTAATATCAGCCATAGCAAGTGTTAGCAGCCAACACGTAGCCATGCTTGCAGCACAAAGCAATGCAGGCAGCAACAACACAGAGTGATAACAAAGCACTACAAGTTTCACTGCCACAGACAGAACTCTTGAAGCTTTAAAATGCTGAAGATGCAAACTAGACATATAAGGAACAGAGTTTGTGCTTGAAGTATTTTCAGGATTGGACTGGGGCAACTTTCTCTATCCCAGAGTAATTTAATAATAAGGTGTGACACCTTTTGGCAACTCGCATATGAAAATATGACTTCTGCATTACTTCAGCCTCAGTATCACCTCTGGGTCTAGCTCCCACTGAAGAGACCTCAATAAAGGTCGAAACCGGTCTGGGTAGTGACTCTTCCCATAATGCATAACATTATACATGTCTGCAAGGAGATGTGTTTTGCATTATGGGATACTAAGGCAAGTGAGGTGAAGTCTTAGCTTCCTTATACGAGTTGCCCCAGTCTTGAAAATACTTCAGGTGCAAACTTTGCTTACACTTGGATAAAGGATTAAACCAAGTATATAATTTCTCGGTATCTTTAATTTAAGGAACAGAGATTATGTTGAGATTTCTACTGCCAGTAGACTCATGCGAATTGTGCTTGGATCGAAGAACTGTAACTTAAACTCCTAAGCACTCTCTCAGCCAGCCATTTTTCTGTTTCCCGTGCCTCCCCACTGTTAAACAACTCCTAAACCTCAGCAAGCACATGGATAGCATGGAACAGTGCCTTATCATGCTTGACAAAACCTTCGCCCAGAAAATTAACACAAATGAAAAAAAAAAAAGCTCAAAGCAATCCACAATCAGTGTCTTGAAGCAAACATGCTTACTGCAGATGATACCAGCAAGTTTCACGATCTTATTGCTTCAACAATTCAAGACATAAAATAAGAAGCCATGTTACCATACTAAGCTTCCATTCAGAAACCAATGCAACATAAATGGCATTTGCAGGCTCACTGAACAATGCAATTTTGACCGCAAGAAAACTGTCAGGTTTCATTTTGGGCCCACAATCTCATGGAGAGATGGAATGAAAACTTCCTGTGCTTAATAAAAGTGACATGCAATACCATGGCAAGCTGATCAGGGTATTACATGCCATTCAAGTGTAATCCACCTGCAAGTACAAATCCTTTCTACCATCAAAAACATTCCATACCTCAATATAATGCACCCCCATTTCTCCTGCACAGTCTGCACACTGAATTCATATCAGCCATGAACAACAAGTCAGAACGCACCAACCCAACATCACATGTACAAGCCCAGTCAGATCTGACCTATGCACAGTGAGAAAAAAAGGTGGCAATTAAGAAAAGAACTGAAAGATAAATGTCAAAATCGAAAAAGAAACATGAACAATCAATTACAAATAAGGGATACTAATGAGAAAATTAAACTCTGTAAACAACCGGTGTGAAAACCTGATCTCAAACACTGCACAAGAAACATGTGGAATACATGCAGCAAAAAAAAAAAAAAAAAAAAAAAAAAAACCCTTTCTTTTAGTGTTTCACAGTAATCAGCATTCATTTCAGAAATTATGGACTTTACAACCGTGTTATAAATAACCATTTATAACAAGTTTTTTTAGCGTTGATGATCTGCTCCAATGAACAAGTGCTGAAAGATGAATTTAAAGTTATCAGCAATACTTTTTCTAAAAAATGGTTCAGCCAAAACACTATTAACAAAATTCTCTACAAGACCTCAATAAAAAACAAAGATAAACCAGACTACAATAAAACTATAATCATTCCTTACATTAAAGGGACATCAGATAAAATAAACAGAATACTACAGTAATACAACCTCAAAGCCACCTTTAAACCTCCTGCAAAATTAAAATGTTTACGCAACTCATCCAAAGACCCACTCCCTACGCTGGCCCGCCCTGGAGTATTTATTGCACCTGTAATCTACCATATATAGAGGAAACAGGACACACAATTCCTATCAGACAAAAGGAACATAAACGACACATTAAATATAATAACTATGGTGAAGCTGGCCTTTCTGATCATGCTTTGAACAGTTTACATAGAATTGACTGGAAAAGCACCAGTTGTTTACATCACACCAAAACATGGTATAAACACAAATTTAAGGAAGCCTGTGAGATTCTTATCAACCACCCTAATCTGAACAATAATGATGGTCTAAAAATTCCAAGCATATGGAAGGCACATATTCTACCCACAGAACCTTTCTCTCTAAGAGTTAACTATAAACAGGACTGTAGATAATCCAGAATCCTAAATCTAATATAACAATTGTAATGTTAAAAATAGAACATCTTTGTTAATGTAAGAAAACTATCTATAAGAAAGAATGTTTCTCTCATGTAATCTTAAATAGAATTTAGCTATGATGTAGTTTCTAAATAATTAATTAATTTGTAATTTTATCTGTATTTTTTTTTTTTTTCACTAGAGGTCATGCCAGTAGAATAACTGGTGATCAAATCGTTTCTTTAGCTTACTGTGTGAAATGTAACTCAGCTTGTCCTTGTATATACTCCAGATGATGACCTTAATATGAAGGTCGAAACGTTGGGAAATTAAATTAGTTATTTATAACATGGTTGTAAAGTCCGTAATTTCTAAAATGAATCTTCCAGATCCATTTCACAAATATATGCAGCCTCAGTTCTAACTTCAATTATGATCACTTCCACCTTCTGTCTGCAAAAACTTGACCTACTTTTTCTAACAGAAACTCAAATCTCGACCTGCTCAAACACTACCCATCTCTGCTTTCCCACTACATACTCTTTAACTCCTTTCATCTCAGAGGTGGATCTGTGCATTATGTTTGTTCCGATATACCATGTTAGAAATTATCCAACCTGGAATTCCCAATTTTGACCTCCTTTGGCTAAAAATCACCCTGCCTCATTCTATCCAATTCATATGCTGTCTCTACTGCTCTCCTAATTCCAACAACCACCCTGAACTCTTCAATCACTTTTCCTTAAATGTTGATTTTCTCCAAATAGTTAAGTCACCTTGCTCATGGAACTTCAATGTCCACAACACTAGCTGGCTGCCTGCTTCGAATTGTGCAGATTAAGCAAGTAGAGAGGCCGAGACTTTTGCTCACACAAATTTGACGGTCTGATTGGCCGAGTAGTTAGTGTATCTGCTCTCCAGCCAAAAGGCTGCAGGTTCAAATCCCACCATGGGCATGGATGTTTGTGATTGTTTGTGAAAATACTAGTGGTGGTGGGTGGTAAATGGTGTTGGTGTAGTTGCAGTTCATTTTAGTTGGCGGATTGAGTAGTGGAGACAGAGAGCTGTAGAGTAGGTGCCCTCCCTCGATGAGTCTTCGGACTCCCTGGAGTTTTATATAATAATAATAATAATAAAATTCGTCTAAATGCCCACCAAAATATCAGATAATCCCAACCACTCCCCCAAACACTTTGGCCCTCCACCAATAACCTGTCTAAGTACACCGTGAATGTGGTCTGCCTTCAAGGCAGTTCAGACCACAATGTAGTGCAAATCTCTTCCCCCCCATGGAGCAATACATACACAAACACTCACAATCCATGCATTACATGGCATCACCAGAAAGCTAAGTGGATCTTCACAACTTCTAATCCTCAATTTCCCTGATCAGATTACTGTTTCCACTCACCTGAACCCAAACCTATGTGCAGAAAGAATCACCAAAATAATACTTATCAGCATGGAAACATTTATTCCCTACTCCACTCTAAATTCTTGTCCCCTATCTAAGCCTAGGTTCTCCCACAGGTGTGCCTAGGTTGTACAAAAGAAGATTTAGGCAAAACTCGATCTTCCTGTATAGCCTATACCAAAGCCCAAAACAGTTGTAAGAAAATTATCACCACATTGAAAACTGATTTTGAAAAAGCTAAAAGCAAGAAACTTGCATCCTGCCCAAATAGCAGACATGCTTTCTGTGCTCTAGCTAAAGCCTTAACTTCTGCCCAACACTACTACACCCAGATGGTACTACTGCATCATCACCCATAGAAAAAGCCAACCTCCTGGCTTCCTACTTCTCCTCGCTAAATCTTGCACAGCTGACCATGGTAAATGTCCTCCAACCATCCAACACTCAATGCCATGTTTTGATCTTTCACCAGAAAGAGATCAGAAAAATTTTGCTCAAACTGGATATTAAAAAATCTCCTGGCCCTGATGACTTCCCTCCAATTGCTCTTGGGGGGAAGCTACTTATGCTACCTATTTACGCTTTCTTATTCCACTGGTATCTATCCTACAGTCTGAAAACTAACCCATATACAATATATTCCTAAGGAGGGTAACAAATCTTTACCTTCGAACTATCATCCAATTTCTCTCACCTCAATTCTTTCTAAAGTAATGAAAAGAACCATCAATGGCTGACTCTTACACTACCTTGAACAACTCATCTAATAAATGACTGACAGTACAGATTCCATCACTGTCAATCAACACGGGATCTGCTATATCTCATATGGGATACATACTAAATCAAGTGAAGTGAAGTTATTAGTCTCTATATACAAGTAGCTCAGAGATGTGAATATATTTCACATACAAAACATCGTTTTGCTTCCTTGGGTAAAGGATTAAAACAAATTTTAACTTTTGATGTATAATAGAACCAAGATAAAAAAAACTTTCAACATCTTTCTCTCATCCAGAGATTTTTATTAATAAGGTTTAGCAACTTTTAGCTACTTGTATATGAGATATATATGACTTGTGCATTACTTCAACCATGGTATCTCTCTCCCAGGTCTGGCTCCCACTAATTTTTTTTTTTTTTTTCTTCATCAGGTGAAATGCTACAACCTACTAAATTAACTGCCTTGCCTATACAAATATTTCATGTGAAGAATTTTAAAAAAAATTACCAACTGACACTTTTGAGGAAAAAAAAAACAGTAAGTTACATTCAGGTTTTATTTAGGTAGTATTTCTGTGATAGAATAATATCTTACTGGAAACAATAAGTATGCAATGTTATCCAAAGTTAACAGCAATTATACATTTATAATAAAGATTTAAAAATGGCTGAATCATCCAAAAATGATTAAATTTATTTAAGTGACATTTATAATTTTACTGACTTAGTAGTTTAATTACGGCTGAATATTGGACTTTAGTGTTCAGCCAAAGTTAATAGGAATCTGAGTCACATTCATGAAACATTGTGAGCAATACAAGAATGCATAATCTCTCAATCTTTCAGGATTTGTATGAAAATCAATTTTGGTTTTTAAAAGTAAATATTATAGTACTGTATTTCTAATGTGAGTTAATTTAAACTTTAATCCAATTAAATTTCTGTTTGTGAAGTTAGCTCTGAAGTCAGAATATAAATCTGCTGTTAAAATATTTACGTATATTTACGTACGAAATATTTACATATAACATGTATAACCGTAAAGAATAACATGTAAGAAAGTTTTAAAGTGAATAAAAGTTGAGCAGCTCTCAGATGTGAACTGTAGACTAAAATACAGAAAGATTATTGAAAAGAAAATGAAAGAATTTGAGAACAGGAATCAAACCTTGGAGATTCAGTGGCAAACTCTGAAGAAAACATTGATTGATTCTGCCAGAGAGGCATGTGGTGAGGTTGTGTGCAAGGATAAAAAAAAATCAGAACTCCCTGGTGGACACAGGAAGTTAAAGAGGCAGTGAAGGAAAAGAAGAAAGCATATCAAAAGTTCCTGGCAAATAAGTCAGCTTTTACTCTTACAGAATACAGAGACAAATGTAAGAAAGCTAAACAGTGTGTAAAACTAGCTAAACAAAAGTCATGGGAGGACTTTGGCAAGAATATAGAAAATAAATATCAAGAAGGTGGCAAAATATTCTGGAGGTTGTTGAAGAAGCTTAGGAATGGAGGAAAGAGTACTGTAAAAGGAGTTAGAGATGATAAAGGTGACATGAAAACAGGAGAAAAAGATATCCTTGAAGTATGGAGTAATTACTTTGAAAAACTGCTAAATGAAACAAGCAGTGATGACAGCATAGTGATAAAAAACACTGACCAAGCATGCAGTCAGGAATACATATCCATACTTGAAGTAGAAAAAGCCATCAAAGGCTTGAAATG
Organism: Typopeltis vanoorti; assembly: GCF_054136105.1. Lineage (NCBI taxonomy): Eukaryota > Metazoa > Arthropoda > Arachnida > Uropygi > Thelyphonidae > Typopeltis > Typopeltis vanoorti. Next base: position 189,971,440 of record NC_143549.1, on the reverse strand, counting down.
TGGAAAGGCAGCAGGAGTAGATGATATTCGACCAGAAATGCTGAAGTATGGTGGTATAAGAGTCTTACAGTGGCTGCACTGCATAGTTCAGAAAGCCTGGACTGAGGGACAAATTCGCGATTATTGGAGTAGAGCTCTCATAGTACCCATATATAAAAAGGGAAATAAAACTGAATGTGAGAATTACAGAGGTATTTCCCTACTGAGTGTTCCTGGCAAGATCTATGCAAGTATACTTGAGAAACGGTTAAGAAGAATTGTGGAAGAAAAGCTTGGTAAAGAACAAGCTGGATTCAGGCCAAATAGAGGCTGTCAGGATCAGATCTTCACTTTACGACAAATAGTCGAGAAAGTATGGGAATATAACAAAGATCTGTATTTAAGTTTTGTCGATTTGGAAAAGGCATATGACAAGGTGCCAAGAGAGAAGCTATTCAATATGCTGCAGTTGTATGGTGTCAATGGGACATTATATCAAGCAATATTTAGTCTTTATTTGAGTAGTAAGTCAGCAGTTAGAATTGAAGGAAGTACAGGAAGATGGTTTAATGTTAAATCTGGTGTGAGACAAGGATGTACATTATCCCCTCTGTTCTTCATTATCTATATGGATCACATTATGAAGGAATGTGGTATTAAACCTGATATCAAAATTGGAGATGTTAATATCAGCTCTTTGCTTTATGCGGATGATGTTATACTTCTAAATAAATCCGCTACAAGTCTACAAGATTCTCTGACTAAATTGAATAGCTGTTGTAATAGATATGGTATGAAGGTCAGCAATAAAAAGACAAAGACAATGAAAATAGGCAGAATCATTGAAAATGTCAACTGTGTTGTGAATGGAGAACCTGTGGAACAAGTAAAACATTTCAGCTACTTAGGCACGATTTTTACTGAAGATGGTAAATTAAATATAGAAATAGACAACAGAATCAGCAAAGCTGGTATGATGGGAAGTCAATTGAATAAATTCATATGGAATAAGAAAGAAATTAGTCGGAACACTAAATTAGCTGTATACAAGACGGTGTTCAAACCAGTTTTAACTTATGGATCTGAGAGCTGGGTCAGAAGTAAAACACTTGACCAAAGACTAGAGACCGCAGATATGAGAGTCCTGAGAAAGATTAGAGGCGTGAACAGATGGCATCAATGGCAATATCATATTAAAAATGAGGATATTAGGAAAGAACTTGACATTGTCAGCATCCAGGAATGCATTAGCAGAGCTAATCTCAGGTGGTATGGTCACTTAAATAGAATGGGAGAGGAAAGATTAGCAAAACAAGTGTTTTCTGCCAGGTTGGCAGGAAAACGACCCAGAGGAAGACCAAGATATAGGTGGATTGATACGGTACAAAGCGCCTTAGACGACAGAAATATAAGATCTGATAATGTTGGAGTCTTGACAAGTAACAGACTGATTTGGAGGAAAATTGTAGATAGGAAGTTAGTAATGATGTAATTTTTTCATGTAGTACTGTCATATCCTGAACACCCCTTGAGGGTACATGGCAGGAATTTGATGATGATGATGATGATATTTACGTATTAAAACTTATCACTGTGGTTAGTATGTATGTTATTTAGTGATTAATTCACCACAAGTTTCATTGTATAAAAACATCTTATTCCTTCATGGGGAACTGACAGCACAGAAGACCGACTTACTAGGCAAACTTCAATTAAAACAGGGTAAGCTACGTGCTAGAATCTCTTTTTTAAAAAAGTGCAGATACGATAAACTCATTCCAACTTTTGCAAAACTAAAAGAAGTCATAAAATCTCCAGGTACTCATAAAATCCATCAGAAAGCAAGCCATTCCTTACTACTTAATCAGTTACGAGTTTCTAAGCATGAACTGGCAACAAATAATTTAAAAATCATGGAACTAGAAGCAGAATTATCAAATACGTCAAATCAAGATCTGCTACAATTGATTATAAGTGTCTCAAAAAATTTGGGGATAAAAGCAATATTAATCTACATAATAAATACCTTAACTTGCTAAATCGATCTAAGAAGATCCCTAACAAATTACCGACAGAAAAATGGGTAGTCAATTTATCTAACCATCCACTAACAAGAAACGAATTAAATGTTCTAGCAAGAGGTCATAAATTTGCGATTTCACCTAAATGTTTCCCATACATGCAATTTACAGACATAGGATAATAGTTGTAGTGGTAGGTGGGCGGCAGATGGCGTTGATGAAGATGATTCGTAGTAGAGATTCGGTGTAGTGGTTGAGACAGTTGTAGGTGTCCTCCGGCGATGAGTCTTCGGACTCCTTGGAGGTGTCAGGAATAATAATAATAATAATATTTAGATTTCATACATAACATAGAGAGAAACATCGGCCATCTTTCCAGTATTGAAGCCGACAGTTTCAAGGTAGCAAAAATAATCTATGATGCCAAACCTTCGGACTTAAATATCCCACCATCAGAATTGAAGGCTCTTACCTCCTTAAAACGTAATAAAAACATAATCATTACCAGAGCTGACAAAGGAAATACCACTGTGGTTCTTGATACCAATTCATATGACTGAAAAATGAATTTACTACTCCGAGATCGTAATACTTATGCCAAACTGGATTATGATCCTACAAAACGTCAATTCAGGAAACTAAATAAGTTACTTGATGAAACCTCCTCCTTAGATGAAGAAACAATTAAAAAACTCAAGACATACCATGCTAGACCTCCTAGAATTTATGGCTTACCTATGCTTCACAAGGTAACACATTCGCTGCCAACTACGAGTATACTCGTAGTTGGTATATGAGCATCACAAGCCGACTACGAATATACTCGTATGACGCTTACCGCCGGCAACGAGATTACCCGTACTGACCGTGAAGAAGTGAAAATGCTTGGCGTACGGTAACAAACTATGCCCAAGTAGCGTGACAGCGAACGTGTTAATGTTCCACTCAGACCCGTCGTAGATTCTATTAGCAGCCCAACTTACAAGTTATCAAGATTCTTATCTAACCTTCTCCGTTCTCACATATTCCACTCAGCCTCTTCAATCAAAAATTTCACAAAGTTTCACGCAAAAATAAAAGACATTCAAGTGTTAAAAACTGACATGCTAATTAGCTTCAACATTGTCTTCCTCTTCACTAACATTCCCCATAAAGAAACAATAGAATTATTAACTCAAAAATTTCTGTCTGATATAGTTGAATTATTCAAATTTGTTATTACATCCGGTTACTTCACTTGGAAAGGGAAAATTTACAAGCAAGAAGAAGGAACAGCAATGGGGTCTCCTTTATCACCAAACTTAGCAAACCTGTTTCTAGAACACCTGGAAGAAAAAAATTTCACTTTTGAACCCGAACCAAAAATTTGGCAATGATTTATCGACGACGTTTTTGAGGTCTGGGATCATCCCGAACATGAATTACACTTGTTTCTAGATAAAACAAACCTTCTTCGCCCTAGCATCAACTTTACGCACTAGAAAAAGAATCTCCACAGGGTATCTCCTTTCTGGATTTACACATTCAAAGAAAAGAAGACGGTTCCATCGCCACGTCTGTCTATCGCAAGCCTACATTTTCAGGTCGCTACATTCACAATTCTTCCACTCATCCATCTCAGAAATTTGGCATCAATAAATCACTAGTTACCAGAGCACACAAATTCTGATCCTCTGAAGAATCACTAAACCAAGAACTAGAAATAATCAAAAATACAGCCATACTAAATAGATAATCTTAAAACAACTCAAAAAATCATCAGTCACTTCTGCACAAAATCATCAGTCACTTCCGCATCAATCTAGACAAGAAGAAGCCCATAGAATTCCAATACCTTATGTCAAAGGCATCTCTGAACGTCTTTCAAAAACTATGAAGAAATACAATTTTGCCACTACTTACAAACCCATCAACCAGATCTATAAATTGTTACCTTCTGCTGAAAGTTTATTTTTCACTTGATTAGAGTATAATAAATTTAGTTTAATCCTTTATCCAAGTTTGAGCAAACAACTAGGTTTGCACCTGAAAGTATCTTCAGGACTAGGGTCTGGGTGTTGTACCACCTTACCCTAGTCCTGAAGAAACTTTCAGTTATGCAAACCTTGTTGTTTGCTCACACTTGGATAAAGGATTAAACTAAATTTATTATACTCTAACCAAGTGAAAAATAAACTTTCAACATCTTTCTCTAAATCCAGAGTAATTTATTAAAAAAGGGTGGCACACCATTTGGCAACTTCTATAGGTAGAGATGACCTTGCTAATGCTTCTGCCTGTATCGCCACTTGGGCCTGGCTCCCACCGAAGAGACCTCAATAAAGGTTGAAACTAGTCTGGGTAGTGGCCCTTCCCTTAATGCATAACATTAGACATATCCACAAGGAGATGTGTTTTGCATTATGGGAGATACTGAGATAGGAGTGTTGGTAGCTTGTTCCACCTTTGCAAGGAGTTGCCCTGGTGTTGTACCACCTTACCCTAATCCTGAAGATACTTTCAGGCGCAAACCTTGTTGTTTGCTCACACTTGGATAAAGGATTAAACTAAATTTATTATATTATGTTACCTTCTCCTAAGGACAAACTCTCACCTCGGATGTTACCTGACATTTATGAGATCCCATGCTCCTGGAATTTGTCTTACTTTGGATAGACAGGTAGATCTGTTCAGAAACGCATCTCGGAACATCAAAACCACATTCGTCTTTTCAAAATGCAGAAATCTGGTCTCTCTCAACACGGAGTTGAAAACCCAAACCATAGGATCCATTGGGAAAAGTCAAAACTTTTACATAGATCTTTATATAAACATGAATTTATATAAAGAAAGTGCTGAAGCCCTACTACACAGATCAAATTTAAACCGCAACGATGTTCTTACTATTCCTAAAGTATGGGAAATTGTCATACAAAATTTTGTAAAATAGTCTTTTTATATATGTTATTTAAAAAAAAAATTTTTTTTTTGTTCAGTTATATTTTAATTTTACTATAACATGTTACTGCAAGCATACTGAGATTCCATTGTAATCATGTGCCCTAACTGTATGTTATTCCTAGTATTGTTTGAATTACTGTACTGAGGATGTCCCAAGATACTTGGGATGAAATATTTACATATTAAAACTTATCACTGTGGTTAGTACATGTGTTTTTTAGTGATAAATCTGCTGTTAGCTTCCATTGTAATTCACTCACATCCATATCATTTCTCTTTTCCACAAACAATCACAGAATCATCTTACATAGTGTGATCTGTGACTAACACAAAACACAGATCGTTACATATGATACTTAAACTAATATAATAGAAATTATTTTTGAAAACATAAAATATGATATGCACTTTTACATTACACCAATATTTTAATGAAAGATGATTAACAAATTTAGCATTTAACTATTTGAATATCTATCACTCACCTTCTTTGTTTGGTCTTGTCAGGCTTACTCTTCCTTTGAAAAATTTTTCTTTAAAGAAAAATTTTTCACACTAGACTCACAAGTGGAGAAAACTGGCTTCTTATCTTCCTTCAAGGTTTAAACAACACTTAGTTTGAACATGATTACATTTTTTATTACAGTCTATGTATTTACCTTTCTGAACTTCTCCACTTAAGTTCTTGTTGATTTTATCATAGGGAGAATTTTGATTGCCACACTTATAAAGTGGTAATGTCCTTTTAGGGCAGAGGTTCTGTTCTCCGTCACTAACTTCTAGCCTCAGTTGTCTACCATCTTGGTAATCTGTTCTTTTAGTCCTTCTTTTGTGATCACTCATTCTTTTGTATCTCCACTGATTTTCCAAATTTCTAATTTTACTACTTAAGGGAGTTACCTTGACAAAATTTACTTTAACTATTTGTTGTTTATTAGTGCCAACATCTGAATTAGGCATGGATATTTGTTGTTGTGATGGCTCATTAGTATCTTGTAGTGTTTCAATCTGACATAGCACATCAGAATTCACATCACCATCTTTTTTAGTTAATTGACTTACAGATGACTTTTCTTTAGTAGATGGTCCCAATTCATATGGCAATTTAAACTGCTTTGTCTGGTGTCTAGTCCTATCATAATCATGATTTCCATTTCTTCTGGTATATCTCTTCTTGTTCATCAGGGATACTTCCCTCTTAGAAAAATTACAGGAGAATTGATACCTTGCTAAGAAGTTTGTTCCTAAAATAATGTGGGAGCTTAAGTTGGATGTCGTGGGGACAACAAGTAAATCTTGCCACACACACAGTCCAAATTCTGGTAAGTAAATCCTTGCATGAAGTTTCTCATATGCCATGAAGCTTGAGTCAGAGATAGTATTAATTCTTACAGGTTCTCTCAGCTTGGCAGTGCTTTTCCATAATTTGTTCTTTAAGGTTAAGAAATAATCCATTCTGATGGTAGAGGCATTGCATCCTGTATCTAATAAGATGTCACATTTAGAGCCCAGGATATCTCCTCTAATTCTCATCATTCTTTCATTAAGTGCTTGGTGTTTCTGAATTCTATTATTTCTTCTGTAGGGTATGTATCCAAATTTTGAGTCCCATCTGCTATCAGAGTAGTTTTCCTTGTTATGGAAACAATTCCTGGCATAATGTCCAACTTTGTTGCAATTATAACATTTTGGAGGATCTCTTTGTTTTGTCTCTGTCTTAGATTGAGGGATAATAGACATCTGTTGTTTAACATTATCTAGCCCTTCAATTACCTTATCTAGACTAGTTAAAATGGGTTGACTTTGTTTTTCCACTTCATGTTTAATTATCTCATTAATTTTATCAGTTGTGGGGTTTTGGTTTTCTTGAGACTTCAAAGTGATAGCTGATAATTGTCTCACAACCTTATTAAGACTATCCATTATTGGCTGATTTAACTTATTTACTTCCTGGTGAATTAGAGTTTTCACTTCTGTCATCAGCCTTTTGTCAAATTGTTCTTTACTTTCAGTTATGCAATTAATACTACTTGAACTTTCTCCAATATTCTTTCCATTTCCTTTTTCATCCTTATTTTTCTTTTCAACTTCAGATTGGTTCAAGGAACAACCAGTCTTATTTACAACATTAACAAGACCTACACTGGGTGAGGGATAAAGGTCTCCTAACATTTGTTCTTTTTCCTTGACACTTTTGAGACACTCTTCTAAGGTGGAAATTTTCTTCTTATAGGATGTTTCTCTTAATTCTTGCCTAACACCTTGTCTAAATTGTTGGAATACAGCCCAATCTAAGTGTGGTTTATCCTCATTAGTCACATTTAAACTGTTGGCTAGTGTGTCAACAAACGATTGTGAAAATCAGTAACAGTCTCTTTATCTTTTTGTAAGACTTTCTGTAACTTCCATAAATTTGGGCCTATACTTCTTAATTTTGAGAACTGAGAAATAAGATTGTCTTTAAATTTTTGATAATCTAATGTTTCTTTTAGCACTGGAGATGAGTACAAAAAAGTTTTTGCCTTGCCAATTAATTTGCTTCTGAGTAAAATTAACAGTTGAAAATCTGTCCAATTAGCTATTTCTCTAAGTTTTTCAACATAAGTAAAAAAAAACAGTACATTATCTGATTCTTCACCTGAAAACTGGGGAAAAATCTGTTGTGGGTTTACTGTACGAAAAAATTCACTATCTTCCATTTTAGAACTAGATGAAACAGCCATATTACTCTATTAACAATAACTTTAAAAAAAAATAGAATCCTAAAATAATTTCTCTGTTTGCCTGATTCTAGTTTACAACCAATTCACTTGATTCACTTAATTTATCTTTAAATTCTTTTTACTATTACAAATGTTAATACTTAATATTACAATCTTTATTAGTGAATTCAAATCCTGTCGACTGCACCATTTTGTTGGATCCTACTTCTTAATTTATACTTTGGATCCAACATGTTAGTCACTATGATGTTCTTAAACAAAATTATAAGTTGCTAGTTGATTTCTAATTCAATATAGGGAAAATTTATATTTATAGACTGCGCCACTCTATATCTGAATTAGTTCAAGAATTGAAGAAAAACCAACTCACAAGTATCCTCTTTTATATGATGTTATTATATATACTGGCTGAGTATATTTAACTTACTTAATTTTCCCGCTTTGGTTCGAATATTTTATGAATGTTGCAGTAAAAGAGATTCAGGCAAAATACAACTTTTCATTAACAAAAACAAACATTTAATTTTAAAATTATAAATTTTACACTTAACTTCAAATCAGTAATTAAGATATCACAATCACTTCAGCTTCTCCGATAAGTACAATCAAACTCTGACAAGATAAATCTGTTATCTCTATATCACAGTCTCTTCACAGTTCCTTAAGTTCCAAATACAATAAAATTTTGTAGTAATACCTCTTCATAAACAGACACTTTTAATTTTACACTTTTTTAATTCTCCGCGATAGTTACTGTTAACATCAGGGAATTCTAAGATGAAACTCACACACTTCTCTGAACAGAAATATTAAAGTTGGAATAATCTTACCGTTAAGCTTCTTCCTTCATCAACATACACACAAACACTTTTTATAACTGTAAACACTTTTAACAATAAACAGCACTCATTAAAATAAATCTAGCATTAACTGAATTAATTTACGGGCACAATACATATAATCAGATGTTCTTATATGAAGCACTACTGATTACTCTTAAATTAGGGCAATACACAATAATTCTTTAACTTGGGGTTTTATATGTACAGATGTTCATTCCTCTGGCATTCAAATAATTCTTTAGGCACTATAATTCTAAACACCGCTATTATTAAACACAACCCTGTTGCCTCTATTTATTCTCTAGTTACTTCTTACTATGCTTCACGTTTCAGCGTGTCCTTGAAAGGTCGGCCCTGAAAATAAATCTCAACTAAAATATCGCTAGTCATTCAGTAGTCACTCAGCTATCTTCCGTTGCTTTATTTGTTATTCAGAAACTTATTAGCTAACTTCTTCTCAACTTGTAGACTTTATTTAGTTGCTTGAGTGACTTGTCGACTCGCTATTATCGCACTGTGATTGCCGAATGCCCGATTCCAACCTAATGCCAATCCTTCTCTCCCTAATAAATCTCTAAACTCTAATTAATAATTCCAGCGTTCGTCGCTTATATATCTGTTTTTCCCCCTAAATTGCTCACGTCATTTCTTTCTAAAACTCTTTTCAATAAACCTCACGTGGTGTTCCAAAACGTGCTCGCTCACTTACATACGTTTCCATGACAACAAAACAAAATATAATAAAATTGAGCTATTGCATAACGTTAAACTTTCACAAACGGGAATAAATAAAGAATATTTATATTTCAATTAATGCGCAGTTAATTTATCAGATACAAATTCCTATAATATTGACATAACAATAAATAAAATAACTTATTAATATTTAATACAGTCTTTTCATTATTCATACATATATCTTTGATTAAATAATCAAATATTAGACAAAATTAAGGTAGTTATATGAATATTCAATTTTAAAATAAGTTGTTTACATTAAATAATATTTACAATTGTAGCCTTTGTGATGGAAGATCATGTTGGATTCTGAAGCAAGTAATAATTACTTTAATCTCTACATAATCAGAATCCAACACTTACATATGATACTTAAATTAATATAATAGAAATTATTTTTGAAAACATAAAATATGATATGCACTTTTACATTACACCAATATTTTAATGAAAGATGATTAACAAATTTAGCATTTAACTATTTGAATATCTATCACTCACCTTCTTTGTTTGGTCTTGTCATAGTTAGTCCAGATGGCCAAGGTGAATTAAAAAGAGAATATGTGCTTGTTCCAAGGTCAGTAATGGCAGTGGTTACAACTGGTGATGAATTCTGTATAGGTTGTGTGCTTGTCTGAAGGGTTGGGTTAGCTTGTCCTACTGCTCTTCCCACAACCTGAAAAGTAAGAAAGTGATTTCTTTCAGCAAAACAGATTTACAAAACTCGTTTATTTCTTGGTATTTTTATCACTTAAAGTGTACTTGGAATGGTATTATGTTCTTATACACTAATGTACAAAACTTAATGAACAAGTACACATGGTTTCAATTATTAACTAAAGAAATTAAGCTACATATAGTAGAGATTTCTGAGTCTTGGTCTAATGATGATCTTGATATTGAAGTGTATTAGGTAATTAAGATGTCATCTTAATTACCTAATACACCTAATACTCCCCATAGGTAATTAAGATGTCATCTTAATTACCTATGGGGAGCATGTTACTGCTTATTAGGGAAAATTTAGACAATGAGATCAACAATGCATAAGACAAGAATTGAGGAGTTTAAACAATACTGTATTTCTCTGGCTAAGGAAGCAGAGATAATATTGGGGACCTGTTACTTTAAAATATAGGGAAAAACAAAATATTGTTAAAAAGGTCTTTTAATATAGGAGATAATGAACAGAAGAATGAAAGCATTGATAATCCAGTAGATGGTAAATTTTTGAGCAACTCTGTGATAGTTCTCTAAAACAACATGTTTGTGAACCCATCTGAGGCACAGGATCTTTGATTTCATAACAAAAGGAATTAGTGGACTATTTTAATTAACTGTAACCTTTCTGTGACAGTTGATCTTGGAAAAGTGATTAAAGCTAATGGAAGAAATGATAATTAGAAAACATCGGGAAAAAAAAAGGAAGCTAACTGTGAGGGTATGATAAGAGAACTAAGAAGTGCACTGGTGTCCAAAACCTAAGGACAAACACTATTTCTGAATATTACAACTGCAAATTCAGATGAATCAGCTTTATGGTGTTGTGGCCCCGTTTTTTCTTTACACTAACATTTACATTTAGAACTCAGAAAATTGTCCAAAAGAGTCACGTGGTACCTCCAAGCATAAGGGTTGTCCCTGAATAAAGGTAACTCTGCATGGATACTTCTGTGGAATTACATCTCCTATAACTTTAGGAATATTTATTTTATACTGTGCCACCTAAGGTAATTATATTAAGTTGGGAAGTCTTAATCAGGAGATGATTCCAGAGATCTACAATATTAACTCTATGGACTGCAATCGTGGCCTAAAACCTCCTAACCCTTTTGTTTCCCGCCTAGGTTTGTATGCTAATCTTTTCGTAGGCGGTCCAACGGATTCTATCATGCAGAAAACACAAATTCTCAAAATTTAACATGGATTTAATTGACACACAAATATAATTTACAACTCATATAAAATTCATACTAAGCACTAATTATTCCTTATACAAGAACATCATTATTAGTTAAAATTAGCACATAGGTCCATTCATGTGGCAAATTTCTACAGTCTGCACATAGACAAATTTTTCTTCTTTGGGAAACAATTATTCCCCACAAATCAATACTACACTTTCTTCCATTATTTCAATGATATACTCATTCATTCAACGTTAATAACACATCATGATATATCAACTAAAACTCTCTCTCTCTCTCTCTCTTACACCTTATGCAATGCCATAGCCAGTTCGTAATTCATTTACCAAGTTCTCTGTAGGATATATCAAGCATTCCTTTTCTTAGCATGCTACTGTCCTAGCATGAAACTTTCCCGTTATCAGAAACACACGTTCCCCAATGTCTCTGGACCCTTCCTATAACAAGTTTGAAACCCACACACACATAAAAGGATAAAGAAATTGTAGCGATACCATTCACCAAGGCTTTCACACAGTATTTTGTAGTTCCCTGATGACTTCTGGCTGAATCGTGTGTCCTACTGCTCAGACTGGTTGGCACTCATAGTGGAAGTATTCTTTCAATCCTTGTGAACTGCTTGCACCACTCTGGTATGGCTAACACCCTTCTGCTGTATCCGGACCAGGCGGGAAGTTGACTCTTCCTTCATATAATCAGGAGAATGAACCTTTGTTTCAGCCTTTCATCCGACAATTGCCAGCCTTCGTCCCTTCAAATAACTCCCTTTCCTTCCTTTATTTATAAAGTAGAAGTACACACTCAGAAGCAAGCATTTTTCTAAGGAAATTTTCCCCCACCTCCTTTTTTTTTCTTCCACCCCCCCCCTTTTTTTTCTCTTGTTAAACTGTGATACATTCAGAATTTTTTAGGAATTCTGTTTAATCAAAGTTTAACAATGGCATTTATAGCTAACAATTTCGAGTAAAAAGTACATTCAAATTTTTGAATCACATACAAAGGGTTAAATAGTAACACTCAACAGGATAAAAGGCAAAAAACTGCGATAAGCAAATTGTGTTTGAGGAAGCTCAAACACAATTTGCAAAGGAAGCAAACTTGGATGTTTTGTAATGTCTCAAAGACATGATCTAGATGATTTCATGCAGGGAAGAATTATTGGAAAGCTTCAAGAAGGCTGCAGAATTACCAATATTGCCAGAGAGTTTGGAATCTCACATAATGTTGTATCCAAGCTCTGGGCAGTGTTTTAAGCCAATGGATTGTGTATCAGATGTTCGCTAAGAGGTCATCGCCCTTGCTTTACCATGGAGCATGAAGACAGATTTTTGGTTACAACAGCAAAACGTAATCGATGCACTATGTCAGGTTAGCTTCATTCAAGCACAGATGTGCGGTATCTCGACAAACTGTGGAAAGATGTCTGTGATAAATATGCCTATATGCCCTTTAGTCTGCATCCCTTTATCCACAGCTCATCATAGAGCATGTTTCAGTGGTGTTCTATCCATAAAAATTGGACACAGAAGGCACCAATAGGCTAATGTCCTCTTTAGAGATGAGAGTCATTTTAGTCTTTCCTCCGATTCTAGATGACACTTGAGCTGGTATGAAAGTGGTACTGCATGCCATTACGAGAATGTTTTTGTTCTTGAGAGGGATAGATAAAGCAGTGCTGGGGTCATAGTGTGGGGGAGGCATTATGCTAAATGGATGCACTTCTCTATGAGTGCTGGTAAAAGGGACTATGACTGGTGAAAGATATTGCAATGAAGTTCTTCAATGTCATGTTTGGTTGTTTCATGGTGTTGTAGGTGAAGAATTCATTTTTATGGATGATGGTGCTGCCACATCACATCACATCGTACAAAGACAGATTGATGGGAATACAATCTGTAGAATCTAGCACACTACAAATAGGAGGAGAGTGTGGGAGAGGATATGACTGAGATACATAAGCTGATATTGGATTATTATCATATTAATGTGGATAGGGTTTTTCTTAGAATGGAGGAGACAGAAGGAGGTAATTTCTAGAAGCTGGATAAGCAGGAGGTAGTGAGGAGTAGGTTTTCCGCATAGAGAGATTGGAATGTACTGCCTGAGAGTGTGGTGAATGCAAAGACAATGAATGCATTTAAGACATAGTATGATGAAGAGAGAGAGAGTGTGTGTGTGTGTGTGTGTTTTGGATCCATGGAGGTCTGATGATGATAATAAATTGAACGGAAAAGACAGAAATTAATGAATATAAGGATTTGGATATTTTGGTAGATACAGAATTTAAGTTCAGGAATCATACTAGTAAAGACAACTAGCAAACTCGGCAGATTTTATGATTTAACTAAGAAAGGAAATTAACTATACTCTTCTACAAGTATTTGATTAGGATAGTATTGGGTTATGATTTGCAACATCATTCAGCAAGATTTTTCATGATGGATTCAAGAGACTAAGTATTTAGAGAAGATTCATTAAATGTATAGAGCAGGGGTCTTCAGCCTTTCAGACAGTGCGGGCCGCATTAAAAATTTCAATGAAGCCTGCAGGTCACTAAGCTATACTGCAGTATTTAGAATCATAAGATGGTTTCCAGATTCACAAGAAACGCTGTGCACTTGATACTTGACATAAAATCCTATAAAAATAAAAAAACTCAGCTTTAAGAGTGTAGGTAGGAGTCTGGTTCATGATAAGTAAATACAATCAATACTTGCAAAAAAAAAAAATAATTTAATGAAGAAAACATTCAATTTTTACAATGTCAATGGGCAACTTGGCAATGTTTTTCCTTGACCAGCTTGTCGATGTTGGCATCAATGTTGGAAGACGCTATGCACAGAGTATTCTTGAGATGTTAGTTCGTAATCTGAGTTCTTGTCTTGGACTTCACATGTTTCATTCTGGAGAAGAACCGCTCACATAAGTATGTGCTTCCTAACAAAGCACACATCTTCAAAGCATGCCGACAGAGATTAGGGAATGCACCCTCAGAAATGTAGTCTTTGTAAAATGTAAGCAAGGGCACATTAATTAATTTTTCTCTCAAAGAGTTGTTTTGGAGTTCAAGCAGCTCCATTTGTACTGAGCTTGGCATTTCGGCAGCATTAAACTGATTGGCATTGAAAAGAAATCTAAAGAAGACTGTTGGTTACAAAAATCACTAAATCTCTCTTCGAACTCATTTTGCAACACGGCTAATTTTATAGCTTATTCATCAAGAGACGAACAGTTGAACTCAGCGAGAAGCTGAAAATGAGTTAAGTCTTTTTTTGGGAGTTGTGCCTCCCAAAGTTTGAGCTTGACCACAAAAGGTTTTGTGGTCAAACTCAATGCCGACAGAGATTAGGGAATGCACCCTCAGAAATGTAGTCTTTGTAAAATGTAAGCAAGGGCACATTAATTAATTTTTCTCTCAAAGAGTTGTTTTGGAGTTCAAGCAGCTCCATTTGTACTGAGCTTGGCATTTCGGCAGCATTAAACTGATTGGCATTGAAAAGAAATCTAAAGAAGACTGTTGGTTACAAAAATCACTAAATCTCTCTTCGAACTCATTTTGCAACACGGCTAATTTTATAGCTTATTCATCAAGAGACGAACAGTTGAACTCAGCGAGAAGCTGAAAATGAGTTAAGTCTTTTTTTGGGAGTTGTGCCTCCCAAAGTTTGAGCTTGACCACAAAAGGTTTTGTGGTCAAACTCAAACTCTGTGCACACTCTGTTTGATGTGATCAAACAGAGTGTGCACCACTTAATCTTTGGAATTGTAACCGCATATTTAGGTCATTCATATGCAACGAGATGTCGGTCACAAAGGCAAAGTCTGTCATCCACATTGGATCATTAAATTCCACAATCGGATTCCCCTTGGTTTGCATGAACTGCTGTATTTTGCTCCTTAAGTCAAAGACGCTTTTAAGAACCTTCCGCCTGGTCAACCAATGCACATCACTATAATAAACTACATCGCCGTGATCCGCTTCACACTCTTCGGTCAAAAACTCTTGGAATTGATGATGATTCACTCCTCTTTCCCTAATAATGTTGACGACAGTCACAATAACTTTCATGACATTTCTCAAATCCAATAGTTTTCGTGCAGAAATTGTACTGGTGGATTAAACAGTGGTAATGGATGAAAACTTTTCCTTCTAGTTCCGGTTCTTTCTGTAACAGCACAACAAACCCTTCATTCTTTCCCACCATAGCAGGGACACCATCTGTTACCACACCCTCGAGGTTGGTTAAGCTGAGGTCAAAACACTAGAATGTTTTCTTGGCAGCTTCAAGAATATCAGTGCCTTTCGTCATTCCCTTCATAAGTACGAGCACTAGAAGTTCTTCTGTCGCATTGAATTGCTGATCAGTGCCATGGACAAAGATAGCCAGTTGGGCTATATCCTTCACATCTGTGCTCTCATCTAAAGCAAGTGAATATGACGTAAATTCGGACGACTGTTTTTTTAAAGTTCCTTTAATGTCATTGGCAAGTTCTTCGACACATCATGCTACAGTCACTCCAGACAAACTCGGTTTTTTAAACACTTCCTTATTATTTGGACACAAAATATCCCCAGCAGTGATGAGACACATTTTCACAAACTCGCCATCCAAAAAGGCTTTTGATTTTTTAGCAATTTTTTCAGGTATTACATAACTTACTTTGACACACGCTTCGCTCTCTTACCTCTGCCTCTTAAACGTACCCTGCTAGCATTTTAAATCAATTTGGAGACGGTTTATTTTTTGTTCACACAAAGCCGCCCTTGAAGGTGATCGAAATTGGATGCATGCATTGTCTCATAGTGCAGTTTTTGTGACTCACGACAAATTAAATACACTGGCTTATCGTTGATCGGCACAAAAAAGTACAAATTGGTCCACTTTTCATTAAAAATCCGACAAGAATCACTCGATTTATGCTTTTTACTTGTAGACGCCATAGTAATGGAAGGTGAACCCAAAAAAATTATCCAAAATGGCTGTGTAACGGTTATTATCCATTGAATATGTCTCACACTAATGAAAAAGTCTGGCAATATAAAATCATAATAGGCTATGGCTGACACGGCAAACCTGGGTGTGCTTATACATGAATATCACAATGTTCAAGACTGACTGTGGATGAGATCCTCTTGTATTTATATGAAAATAACGAAGTATCGAGAACCTTCGAGATGTATCTCAAAGGCATTAGACAGCATACTCGAACGAACTACTGCTTCAGCCATCTACCTGCGACGTTAATACATTAAGTACCACTTGGCGCTGGTAGATGGCTGAAGAAGCATGTCTATTTAATATTTATTTTTATAGAATTTTATGTAAAGTATCACATACACAGCATTCCATGTGAATCTGAAAGGCATCTTACTATTCTAAATCCGCAGTATACATAGTGGCCCACGGGCTTCATTGAAATTACGTTTTATTTAATCACGTTTTAATGTTAAGTAGGTAAAGAGCTCTGCAGGTCCCCTGTGGCCAGCGGCCCATGCATTGAAGACCCTTGGCATAGAGGATACCATCACAATAGTTTTGAGAATTGATTTATCGTGTTAGTAGGAGATAAAGAGGAGACTTAATCAGAGTTCATAAGTTAGTTCAGAACATACATACATAGCACAAATAGTAGGGGCACACTTGGCTGAAAGATTGTACTAGAGAGTAATAGAAGACATAAACATACGAGGGTGGTCTGAAACGTTCTCAGCCTCGACCATAGATGACATCACTATCGGCAAGATTTTTTTTTTCTAAGTTGGTACATCTGCCATAAGCGTCCATGTGAAATTGCAAGTCATTCTATCGAGTAGTTTGTTTTATACAGCTGTCTGAAGCAAAAGTGTTGTCTGTATCCTTTGAAATGGATAAAATTGAGTATCATGTGGTTATAAAATTCTTTATAAAGGAAGATTTAATGCCAAAAGAAATTCATTTAAAGTTCATAAAAGTTTATGGGCACTCTTCTCCTCTGTTTTTGACAAAATGGGCTGCCGAGTTTAAAAGTGGCAGTACTAGCCTTGAAGACGATCCACGTGAAGGACGTCTAAAAAGTGTAACAACACCAGAAATCATCAATCAAGTGCACAATATCGTATTGGATGACCGGCGAGTCAAAGTGTGTGAAATTGCTGAGACTATAGGTATTTCAAAAGAACGTGCAGAATATATTTTGCATGAAGAATTGCATATGAAAAAGCTTTGCGCAAGACGGGTGCTGTGCTTGCTCACATCAGATCAAAAATGCACTTGAACGAAAATCTCTAAACAGTGCTTGGAGCGTTTTAACAAGAATAAAACTGATTTTGTGAGCCGATTTATTACTATGGATGTGACTTGGATTCACCATTACACACCAGAATCCAAACAGCAGTCAAAACAGTGGACAGAAGCCGGTTGTTCAGCACCAAAGAAAACAAAATCAGTTCCAAGAGCAGGAAAGGTCATGGCATCAGTGTTTTCGGATGCTAAAGGAATTTTGTTTATTAATTATCTTGAAAAGAGTAAAACAATAACTGGGGAATATTATTCCAATCTGTTAACCAGACTAAATGAAAAATTCGTGAGAAAAGACCCAATTTGCAGAATGAAAAAATCATCTTTCATCAGGACAATGCATCTGCCCACAAAGGGGAAAATTAAGGGATCTGCAATATGAATTGTTGGAACATCCACTCTACTCCCCAGATTTGGCTCCCTCTGACTTCTATCTCTTCCCAAAACTAAAACTCTTCCTCGCTGGTCAGTGTTTTTCTTCAAATCAAGAGGTGATTGCAGAGGGATATTTTGCAGATCTCACTGAGAACCACTTCAGGGGACGGGATAATGGTGCTGGCGCATCACCGGAATAAATGTATAATCTTAAGGGAGATTATGTTGAAAAATAAAAACACAGGTAACCCCCGTATAATGCGGTACTTATACAACGCGGTCTACAAATTGCAGTAACTCTTGTTGAACGCGGTACTTATACAAAGCGGCTTCGATATAAGATGGTCTACAAACTGTAGTAACCCTTTATCTTTTCATATATTTTTCAAAGCATGACTTAAAAATCAAATTTTCATCATCATTATCAAATTCCTGACATGTACCCTGAAGGGGTGTACAGGATATGATAGTACTACATGAAAAAATTACATCATTACTAACTTCCTATCTACAATTTTCCTCCAAATCAGTCTGTTACTTGTCAAGACTCCAATATTATCATTATCAGATCTTATATTTCTATCGTCTAAGGCACATTGTACCGTATCAATACACCTATATCTTGGTCTTCCTCTGGGTCATTTTCCTGTCAACCTGGCAGAGAACACTTGTTTTGCTAATCTTTCCTCACCCATTCTTTTAAATGACCATACCACCTGAGATTAGCTCTGCTAACGCATTCCTGGATGATGATAATGTCAAGTTCTTTCCTAATATCCTCGTTTTTAATATGATATTGCCATTGATGCCATCTGTTCACGCCTCTAATCTTTCTCAGGACTCTCATATCTGCAGTCTTTAGTCTTTGGTCAAGTGTTTTACTTCTGACCCAGCTCTCAGATCCATAAGTTAAAACTGGTTGGAACACTGTCTTGTATACAGATAATTTAGTGTTCCGACAAATTTCTCTCTTATTCCATATGAATTTATTCAATTGAATTCCTATCATACCAGCTTTGTTGATTCTGTTGTCTATTTCCATATTTAATTTACCATCTTCAGAAAAATTGTGCCTAAGTAGCTGAAATGTTTTACTTGTTCCACAGGGGACCTGTGGAACAAGTAAAATGTCAACGGTGTTCACAACACAGTTGACATTTTCAACAATTCTACCTATTTTCATTGTCTTTGATTTTTATTGCTGGTATTCATACCATATCTATTACAACAGTTATTCAATTTAGTCAGGGAATCTTGCAAACTAGTAGCGGATTTATTTAGAAGTATATCATCGTCCGCATAAAGCAAAGAGCTGACATTAACATCTCCAATTCTGATATCTTGTTTCATACCACTTTCCTTCATAATGTGATCCATATAGATAATGAATAACAGAGGGGGATAATATATATCCCTGTCTGACACCAGATTTAACATTAAACCACCTTCCTGTACTCCCTTCAATTCTAACTGCTGACTTACAACTCAAATAAAGACAAAGTATTGCTTGATATAATGCTCCATTGACACCACACAGCTGTAGCACTTCGAACAGCTTCTCTTTTGGCACCCTGTCATATGCCTTTTCCAGATCTACAAAACTTACAGATCTTTGTTATATTCCCATGATTTCTCAACTATTTGTCGAAACGTGAATATCTAATCCTGACAGCCTCTATTTGGCTTGAATCCAGCTTGTTCTTTACACAACTTTTCTTCCACAATTCTTCTCAAACATTTCTCAAGTATACTTGCATAGATCTTGCGAGGAACACTCAGTAGGTAAATACATCTGTAATTCTCACATTCAGTTTTATTTCCCTTTTTATATGTGGGTACTAGTAGAGCTCTACTCCAATCATCGGGAATTCGTCCAGTTGTCCAGGCTTTCTGAACTATGCAGTGCAGCCACTGTACGACTTTTATACCACCATACTTCCGCATTTCTGGTCAAATATCATCTACTCCTGCTGCATTTCCACATTTCAGGCCTTTGATGGCTTTTCTACTTCAAGTATGAATATGTATTCCTGTTGAGTGTTTTTTACCGCTGTGCTATCACTGCTTGTTTCATTTAGCAATTTTTTGAAGTAATTACTCCATACTTAAAGGATATAATTTTCTACTGTTTTCATGTCACCTTTATCATCTCTAACTCCTTTTACAGCACCCTTTCCTCCATTTCTAAGCTTCTTCAATAACCTCCAGAATATCTTAACTCCTTTTTGATATATTTTTTTTCTATGTTCTTGCCAAAGTCCTCCCATGACTTTTGTTCAGCTAGTTTACACAGTGTTTCGCTTTCTTACATTTGTCTCTGTATTCTCTAAGAGTAAAAGCTGACTTATTTTCCAGGAACTTTTGACATGCTTTCTTCTTTTCCTTCACTGCCTCTTTAACTTCCTGTGTCCACCATGGAGTTCTGATTTTTCTATCCTTGCAGACAACTTCACCACATGCCTCTCTGGCTGAATCAATCAGGGTTTTCTTCAAGGCTTGCTACTGAATTTCCCAGGTTTGGTTCCTGTTCTCAAACTCTTTAATTTTTTCTTTAATAATCTTTGTGTATTTTATTCTACAGTTCACATCTAAGAGCTGCTCAACTTTTATTGTCTTTAAAATTTTCTTACATGTTATTCTTTTCAATATGAAATTCAATTTTATCCTGCTCAAGACTAAATAGTGATCTGACTAAATCTCAAGAATAAATAGCTCTGGTGTCTTGCACCAGGGAGAAAACATCACTATCAACAATAACATAGTCAATGAGACTTTTCTTATTCCTTGCCTCTTCTCTCCATGTGAATTTGTGTACATTTTTATGTTGGAACATGGTGTTAGTAATAACCAGTCCATGTCCTGAGCAGAAATCCAACAGGTATTTGTCATTATTATTAGCTTTGCTCTTTTCTCCAAATTTTCCCAAAATATTTTTGTATGTCTGACAATCATTTCCTACTCTGCTATTTAGATCCCCAACAAGGACCAACTTTTCCTTTTTCATTGTGTCAGTTGCTTTCCCTAAACCATCAAAAAATTCCTCCACTTCTACCTTAGTAGAACCTTCTGTTGGACCATAGGTACAAATAAGTCTCATTGTCCAATTCCCTATTCTGATATATTTGCTACATCACTCTACTTGAGACTGCCTGCCATTCAAGAAGATTATCCTCATATTTTATGTTGAATACTATGGCTACTCCTTCTTTTACTTGATTGTGATTTCCTGAATATAACATTTTGTATTTATTGCTCAGAAAGATCTCACCAGTTTTTGTCTTTTTTGTTTCAGTGACTATTATGTCGATCTGTTACTTATCTAATTCCTCAGCTAGCTCCATTTCTTTGCCATTCAGGCTTCTTATGGTGATAGTACTGATCTTTAACTTTGGTGATATTGAGTTGGGATGTGCTTTCAGATTTGTTCCAGTAGGTGACTTTTTGCTGTTCGCCCTGGTTCCCTGGCGAAAACAACAGGGGCTTTGTGTAACCGGGCAATGCCCCAGCTGGCATGATTTGTCATGTTTTACCATCATTTTCTATATTGGTTTAAGCCAATAAGAATACAATTTGGTCGGCTAAATCCCAAATTGCCAGCCCATCCTCGTTCGTTCAGTATCCAGGTAGATACCCAACAAGTTGCACCACGAGAAGGTGAGGATTGGACATTAGTTCAGAAGCTCTGGTCGGTTCTCCGCATTCCTTTAAAGGCTATAAAAAATCAAATTTTATCTTCTTTAAATTTGCGTCTGCCCGTATCACGTATGTATGTAGTTATAAGTAGCAAATTTACATAAGGTACAATTTATAATTTTTTATAATTTTATATTACGTATTTGTTTCATAGTTTATTTGTTTTCTTAACTTACATGAATTACCTGAATTAAATAAAAATATTTTTTTTGTTGGATATGTCATTGTTGATATAATCATAAAAAAAAAAAAAAAAAAAACGATTTCGGAACCTAACCCTATTTTTTCTATGTGATCTTAGTCTCGCATAACGCGATTTATTTAACATGTTATTTTTGTGGAACCTAACATCCACATTAGACGAGGGTTACCTGTAATATTCTTTAGTACGCATATACATAAATTATTTACTGTATAAAGTATTTATTGTTGAAAATTGTCTTCGTTTTCTGCCAGGAAAGCGCATTAAAAATAAACGCGTTAATCTCAAGCTGAGCACTTTATTTTTTGGTGAGTTACATACAATATGTAATGCTTTTTTTATGTAAAAAAAATTTTTTTTTATAGTAATGGCCACTTAGAGTGCTTTTGGGATATGGCTGAAAATGAAATTAATGAATTAATTGATGGGGAAATAGATTTAAATGAGGAGGAACTGGTATAATTAATAGATGACGTCAAACCAAATGGCAGGGAAAGTTCTGCCAAAGATTCTGATGAATCTGCTAAAAAGAATTCAGTTTAAAGAAATTAGCAGAAGGATTGGACATGGCAAGAAAGTTATTTTATGGATAATGATCTCTCAATATAGCCCTCCGGAAAATTCACAAGACAATTGGATATTTGTTTAGTTCCATGTTATGCACTTAATAAAAAATTGCAGCATAGTGGTAAGCAAGATCTTATTACTGACTTCTTGATAACTAAACCAACCGAAGTATGCAATGAGAATTATACAAATGATGTCCAAGAGATTTCAAGTGATGACGACGTCCGGCCACTCGTAAATAAAGAACATCTACGAAATGTTAGCTTTGAAGAGAGTGATGACGATTAAAATATACACTTTATTTTATTTTGCTTAAAACATTTATTTATTATGTGCAATGAAGTTTAGGTACAATTCATAATTTTTTATAATTTTATACTACGTATTTGTTTCATAGCTTATTTGTTTTCCTAATTTATGAATTACCTGAATTAAATAAAAATATATATTTGTTGGATATGTCATTGTTTATATAATCTTAAAAAAAAAAAAAAAACGATTTCAGAACCTAACCCTACTTTTTCTATGTGATCTGAGTCTCTCATAACACGGTTTATATAACGCGGTATTTTTGTGGAACCTAACATCCGCATTATACGAGGCTTACCTGTAATTTTGAAATCATAAATTCGTTTTTTTCATTGTTAGGCTGAGAACTTTTCAGACCACCCTCGTAGATAGCAAAAAAAAAAAAAAAAAAAAAAAAAAGAGCTAACTAAACAAATATAAGAATTTTGAATTTCATTATCATTATTACACAGCAATCTCCATGGCATCAGAAGACTCATTGAGGGAGACCCATTATTCACACATTAGCTGTTATTCACACTATACCAATCCACTCCTTAAACTCCTTTATCGACGAAACACTTATCATCATCTCTTCCAACCCATTCCAACCATTCACCACAATCCAAGCAACAAATCTAGTCCTAACACCATTGCTAATGCACAATTTCCAAGGGTGATCCTTTGTTCTGTCCTTTCCTGCCATGTACTCAAAAGTCTTCAGTGTTAATCCTATAAATGCCTCATAATAACTTACATGATTCTATCGTGTCTCCTCTTTTCTGCCTCTCAGCTAGTTTTTTTGAATCTTACACACTTTCAATTTATTCTCATAGAGAGCATTTCATAAACTTGTCACTCACCTCTGGATCCTCTTCATCGCATCTTAATTTCTCCAGAATCTAGGTGACAAGATCTGCATGAAGTAGTCCAAATGTGGTCTTATTAAAGCCTTATAAAGAGGAACAATAACTTCATTATCCCTGTTTGTTAGTGTGTTCTTCAACAACCACATAACCTGAAGTGCTGTTCTGGCTACATTTGCAAATATGCTCTCTAAACTTCAACTTCCTATCCACAATCACCCTCAAATCTCTGGCCTTATCAGTTTTCTGCAGTTCAGTTCGATCGATATGGTACAAAACTTGTGATGCCTTCTTCAAAGTGCAAAATTACCTTTACACTTGATCACATTAAACTGGAAGCCATTTACCTTTGTCCATATTGCTACTAGTCTGTCATCTTGCATGATCTCTGTATTGCCTTTGTTTACTACTGCTCTTCAGTTTTGCATCATCAGCAAACAATTAAATATTTCTGTAAAATCATTTCCTATGTCATTGATGTGCCAATTAAACAACGGAGGCCAAGTACTGAATCTTACAGTGATGTAAGGTTCATCACTAGTAACCTGACTTCTCCTGGATTCCTCCATAAACTACTTTTTTTGATATCTGTCTATCAGTCACCCTCTAATCCAAATCACCAGATTCATATCAATCTGCATTTGCTCCAATTCACACAATAGAGGTCTATGTGAAATCCTGTCAAATGCCTTTGCAAAATCCAGCAGTATCAACGAGTAGCCATTTCTCTACCCCCCCCCCCCCACAAAACCATGTTGCCTCTTATAAAGTATTATATTCCTATCCACCTAGTCCTGAATTCTAATTTTTGCCAATTTCTCCATTATCTAAACTACCATGCATGAGATACTGATTGGCCTAATAATTTGCTACTTCTGTCTTGGAGCCTCCTTTATGCAGTATGACTATTCTGTCTTCTTTCCACTCCACTGGCACCTTCCCAGTACTGAGGCTCAAATTAAGAGGTTTGGTCAGAGGAACTGTTAATTCCCTTCAACATTCTTGTAACACACAAGCCAATATGCCATCTTATCCCATGACCAATATTCTAAGCACCTCCATTTCTTCAACTACTTTTTCCAGCAGTCAATGTCACATCTGGCACTGCATGAACATACAGCTTGCTAGTGCCTTGTACAGGCAAGAAGGATGATCAGCATGGCCATGCTGATCACCTTTTACTTTATATTCCCTCCACAACTTTTTCTTTGCCTGCAACTCCTGCTTAATGATGCTATTCATCAAACCTGATTTATCCTTCTGACTGGGTATACAGTCCAAAACTACTTTCTTCAAGCACTCCTTGACCACGTCCCATGTACCACTAACAACTTTTCCCTTCAACTTCTTATTCCATGATACTGCTGAAAGCTGACTCCGTAGTTTGTCATAATCACCTCCTTTGAAATTTCACATATATCCCATCTTTACAGAAATTTTCACATATCTGGCAATCTCCCCAGTCAAGCCTATATGATTACTTTCCCCAACTGAAGGCAACTAGCCAGATTGGTTACTGTTAAGTTCTCTGATATTATGAATCCAGCACTCTCAAACCTATATCCTTCCATTACATGCTGCCTCAGGTAATTATCTCTCAGCAGCTATATAAATTCCATTTTCTTCCCTCCCTCTATCCTTCTCCCAATCTATGTCCCAAAGTTGAAATCCAATAATAATTACTCAACCTGCACTCATCATGGTAATTTATTAATGCATGTCATCTACATTCTTCCTTATACACCCTGAATTAATGCAGTTACCAATTATATATTTTATCCTGTTGGCCTCCATCTCATACCAGACAGCCTCAAATGAACTGCCATCTGAATCCCTGTCCTCATGATAATAGTTTTACTCTTTTTGGTTAAATCATTCTGCTATAATTAGCAACCCCCCTCTTCCAAATGCTGTTCCTTCTATCCTTTCTGAATAAACTATATCCTTAGCATTCTATTCCTATGACTACATCATTGTCAGTCAACCAAGTGCCACTAATGCCTAACTTTTAGCCAAGCTGAGCTAACTAATGCCAAAAACTCATTGCCATTATTCCAAATACTTCTGGCATTAGGATACATAAACTGTGATACTCCCTTCATCATATAACTTTTCTTACACCTTGTATTGCTTAGCCCACTAAAGTTAAGACCCTAGGTTGCTACATTTAGCATCATGTGATCACTCTCTGACTTATCAACCTCTATGTTACCTGGACCCTGCTCACCTGCATCCCTCCCCCTCCAAAAAAAAAAAAAAAAAAAAAATTAATTTCCCTGACTCTACGCTTCCAAACCCTCACTGACAACACTTTCTCAAGACTTCTGATCCCAAACTCTTTCAAATATAAGCCATCCACATTATATAAATCCATCCTGTTATCAAACGCATCCACAAATTACACACCATTCCTCCTGCATAATCTGTGCACTGACTCATTTGTGATCATAACTCTCCATCACTCTTTCATGCCATCCTGAATACCACACTTGTCACCTACTAAATCATTTGTACCAGCCAAAATAAACATTTCTTTCACCTTCACTCTATGCATCCTTATAGCAATACTATTATCCTTAATCTTGGCACTAGGAAAACATCACATTCTCTTCAAGCACTTCTTTTACCAACAAATCACCAGACAAAATTCATTATAAGTTTTAAAAAGGAACAACAATGGGTAATCCTCTTTCTCCTGCTATCTCCAATTTCTGTATGGAACATTTTGAACAATGTATCTTTGACAACATTTCTCCCAGACCTACTCATTGGTTCAGATATGTTGATGACATTTTTGCTGTATGGAATGGCTCTTCGGATGAACTTCAACAATTTCTCACTAAGTTAAACGCATTTCATCCTAGGATCAAGTTTACCCTAGAAGTAGAATCAAATAAGCAGTTAGCCTTTTTAGATCTTCTAATTCTTCGCCAACCAGATGGTAACCTACATTTCTCAGTTTATAGAAAGAAGACTTATACAGGCCATTATATCCATGTGGAATCTCATCACCATCCCAGTCAAAAGGCAGGAATTATTAAAACACTGGTTCATCGGGCCCACTCCTTTTGTTCTTCAGACGATCTTTTACAGAAAGAATTACAATATATAACTTCTTCCTTTCTATCTAATGGTTATAAGAATTGCTTCATTAAAAGAACTTTGAGTAGTTTTAATATGTCTTCCTCTTCAAACACAGAAGAAATAACGCGCATTACTATCCCTTATGTACAAGGCATCAGTGAGCATATAGCAAAAGTTTTAAAACCACTTAATATTTTTGTTGCCTTTCGACCGTTTAGAAAATCTCCACCTTTTTCACTTCTCCTAAGGACAAGCTTCCACATCTTAATCATCCAGGTGTCTACCAGATTCCGTGCTCTTGTGGATTATCTTATTTTGGACAAATGGGAAGATCTGCCTCTATTCGGCTAGAAGAACACCAATCTTATATTGAATACTTTAAACCTGAAAAGCCTGGACTTGCAGAACATGCCATCTTCACTAGACACAGAGTTCATTGGAGAAAGACAAGAGTTCTTCACAAAAGTCAGTTTCTCATGGAACGCCTTTATAAAGAAACATGTGAAACTCTACTTCATTCGCCTAACTTAAACAGATCCGACGGCTTACGTCTATTACCTCCCCTTTATGGGAGATAATACTTTACAAATCAGCTAATCTTTCCTAACTTTTTATTGTATTTATTTATTTTATTTTTATTTATTTATTTATTTATATTTATTTTTTATTATTATTTATTTTTATTTATTATTTTTTTTTTATTTTATTTATTTATTTTTATTTTTTAGGAAAGTTATTGACCTTTTTAGTTATCTTACACCAGCTACTTAGGTGGCACTTTTTGGAATTGTCAGTTATTGTTTAATTTGAGCTTAATGTACTGAAGATGCCTGTGACACACAGGCAAAAATTATACTATTAAATAATCTTTGTATGTGAGTTTTTTCTGTTATTAATTTTGTATCGAAAATTCATTATGGAAAATTATGGAGACAACTACCATGTTAGAGTAAAACTTTAGTTTAATATAAACTAAAATGAACACTCGCTGTTTCGACCTTCATATCAAGGTCATCATCTGG
The DNA here is from genome assembly GCF_054136105.1 of Typopeltis vanoorti. Taxonomy (NCBI): domain Eukaryota; kingdom Metazoa; phylum Arthropoda; class Arachnida; order Uropygi; family Thelyphonidae; genus Typopeltis; species Typopeltis vanoorti. The sequence goes on along the minus strand of NC_143549.1, from coordinate 189,943,894 downwards.
AGCATACAGATATATATACAGAGAAACAAGCTGCACTACAATCTACATGCCAGACCTCTGAAAAGGTGAAAAAAAAAAAACATATATATATACAGGGTGTTCGGGATAAATTTGACAGTTTCGTAAGGAAAAAGAAAATCTTCTTTGTATCTATTAAATTTAATGAATTGACAAAAAAACATTACAGGCAGAGTTAATTACAATACTATCAACAAGATTTACTCAAAATAACCACCATTAGCATCGATCACAGCTTCAATTCTGCTTCGGAACCTCGAACAAGCTGATGCTACAGTCTCCCTGGGAAGGGCCGCAAAAACTGTTTTAATTTTATCCATTAACTGGGCTTTTGTATTACTGGAAGTGCGATTGGTGTCTTTTTCAACTGCGCCCCATACAAAATAATCCATGGGGTTAAGGTCTGGGGAGTTTGGAGGCCAAACATTTGGACTGGTGAAGTCGTAGAAATTTTCAGACAACCATTTTTGACTTTTCCCAGAGGTGTGGCAAGGGGCCGAATCCTGCTGCCATACATATGGCCTACCATTGGCTACCCTTGTTATCCAGGGCTTGACTACAGTTAGCAACTCCACGAACAAAGCCCGAATTCCAATGCCAGGGTTCTTCAACACCTGTTCCTGCAGATTTGCGAGGAATTCTGCTGTACGAACGCAATCAGATCGTCTGCTAGGGATCTTTCTTCTTGCTACATCCTCGTAGTCACCATTGCAAGTCTCTAGTTCATGCCTGATTGTTTTTACTGTATTCAGGGAGCATTGGGCAGCAGTCGTAATATCCTTATTTTGATGGCGGGCACGAATCATCATGATACAAGTTATTCTCTTCCATGATTCAGGTGGGTTCCAGCTATCCATCCTTTCTGACATCTTGTATATGAATGAAGAAGGGTCCAAACTTTTAAATGAAGAGAAGTGTGTGTTAATACATGTAACTTACGGAAAAATATAATTAATTATAAATATGTCAAATTTATCCCGAACACCCTGTATATATATAAATACACACACACATATAAGACATGTTCAAAAAAGACTGAACTTTTGCTATAAAGATTTTATTGCTTATTTTACAACATTTTAAGCACTTTCCCCTTTGAAGCTCTACTGGCGATACACCATTCCCAATGTTTATTCCGTTGTTGGAATGCACTTTCTGTGATGGCACACAGTTCTCTTATCACATTTTCCTGAATCTTCTCTATGGTTTGGAAACGACGTCCTTTCAAAGTGGTTTTAAGTTTGGGAAACAGGAAAAAATCTGCTGGGACTGTCTGGAGAATAGAGTGGATGGGGCACAATGGATGTCTGATGTTTTGCCATATAACTGCCAATGAGGAGAGATGCATGAGCTGGTGCATTGTTGTAGTGCAACATCAAAGTTTGGTTTTCCCGCAATTCAGGCTCTTCCTGTGCATAGCATCCCTCAAACATGCTAAAACTTTCTGGTACAACTGTTTGTTTACCATCTGACCACGTGGTACAAATTCATAATGGACAATGCCTTTCCAATCAAAAAATGCAACCAATATTACCTTGAACTTTGACAACTCATCTATGCTTTTTTTTGGTCGAGGAGTCCTCCCTATATGCTTGGTTAAGGAAATGTCTCTGTAAAATTTTTACCCAGTTTACAGCAAAATTTCACACACACATTGTTCTTCAAGCTCTTTTATCACTTTGTCACTAATCCAATGAACAGCTTGTGCATGTGCTCACTTCAGTGGATGTAACTTGACAACTGATGCTCATAGAAGAATGGGGAAAATGACAGTTTGTTGACAAAATCTGCCGCTAGGTGTGCTCAGTAGTGGCAGTGAGCTCTCTGTACTGGTTGGCACACTGTTTAAAAAGTTTGGTCTTTTTTTTTAATACGGCTCGTGTATGTGTGTGTGTGTGTATATATATATCAATATAAGCCCTAAATACAAGGTTGCAAGCCCTATGACAAGACATTGCTGTGCATGGTTAGAAAGAAGGACAGAATTTGTTGATGCATTTCCTGAGGACTTAAGGGTTGTAATCACTGGGAAAATCAGTATGGGGAAAAGACTGCTTCAAAGAGCAAGTCATAGGGAATGAAGAAACATAATGAACACGGCTGCATGTGTTCATACATGATTAGAGGAAAGTGGTGGTATGGTAGAGGCCAGCTCGGCACCCATGGAGATATAAGCAGCAGCAAAACATCTATGAATAAGTGACTCAAGGGAAGGAGAGGGAGAGAGAGAGAGAGAGAAAGGGTCATCAATTAAGTAAATTGCTCTCTTCTAAATACAGTCAAGCATTCTGAGGGAGATCTTAGGTGCACCACCCCAAATGTGGGAACAGCATTCTAAAGTCAGGCAGAATTGGGTTTTATAGTGTCAGGAGTTGAGGAGGCTATGAACCTGATGTGCTAGTGTCAGGATAGAGTATATGTTAAAGTTAATCCAAGAAGGAAAAATTGATCTGTTGGCAAGCAGAATACTCAGAAATGAAATAAAATAAGGGGTGGTCTTTGTTCTGTGAAATGATACAGGATTGTATTTTTTTGGGATTAAAATTCACAAGATTACTTTTGCTCCACTTGTGAATGACAAGGAGATCAGTGTTTAAGCTGCTGATTAAAGAAGATCTTGAAGTGTGAATTATGCACTACAAGTTTTGAAAATGAAAAAGAGTAGTAAAGAGAGAGTACTATCAGCAGCAAAGCTATGAACAGGATAGGATTGGATTGGATAAGAGAGAGAGCATTGATGTAGTTCATCAGATTTTTCAAGCAATGCTAGTATACCCTAGACTCCTAGGGTATACCAGCACTGCTTGAAAAATCTAATGAAAGGAAACCATTAACCATGACCTACAATAGAGAGGAAGCTGTAATCCATTCACAAAGAAAAGGACCATAAGATGGTAGCTGGGTAAGAAGGCCAAATGCCTGATTTAATCAAATGCCTTGGAAATACACTGGTTCCCATAAATTAAGGAAGAAAGAGAGAAGTTGAAATAACTCAGGAAGAAAAGTAAAACAAATATATGAAAGTCAGGTACATTATGTATTCATTTTGGTGATTCTTTTCCACTTACTGGGGCTTCTGACTTAATGACCAGTCCTCATCTTCTTGTGGTGCACCCTGTAATATTATATATCAACCCAGATACTGAATGAATGAGGATAGGCTGATACTGTGGGAGTTAGACTATCAAAGTGTATTCTTATTGGCTTAAACCACAATGTAAAATGATTGTACAACATAACAGAATTACATACTGGCTGCAGTGCTGTACCCCTATTAAACAACCCCCCCCCCCTTGTTTTCATCAAGAAACCAGGACAAACAGTGCAAAGTCAGCTACTGGAATAAATCCTGGAACACATCCCAACTCAAAATCAACAGAGTTCAAGATCAAGATTAGTACTATTAAGAAGCATCAGTGAAAAACAATGTGAATGTGACTCATTCACAGCAGGTGTTAGGGTCAGGTGAGTGGAAGCAATTGTCAGACCAAGGAAAGGAGGAGTAGAAATTCCAGAGATCATCCCAATTGGCTCCTTTATGGATGCAAGGTTGAGAATGGTTGGAGGAGAGATATTCTGTGAGAGTGAGGAGACGTGTACGAGATTGTGGTCTGAGTTGCCGAGAGGATAGGTGATCTCTATGGTGTATCTGGAAGGAGAACTGGTCAAAAAAGAGATCCAGAGTATTTGGAGAGTGAAGAGGGTTATCAGGGATTTGAGTGGGTAGATGTACAATTTGTGTTAGGTCATTACTTATAGCAAAGACTTTTGTTGCATTTACTGGTCTCCAAACACTAATAACCACTGAGATCTTTTCACATTCCATGAAACTTGATCACCTGCAATCTAGCTATCCAAATAGTGAGGTCATCTTCCCCTACAGTTTCTTGTCATGCTTGGTTGCTGCTGTTGGAGTAGGGGAGCCAGTTGGAATTGTGGATGTTGAGATAGACTAGGAAGATGACCTCACTATTTGGAGATAGCTGGATTGCAGGTGATCAAGTTTCGTGGAAAGGAATGTGAAGAGATCTCAGTGGTTATTAGTGTTTGGGGACCAACAAATAAAAAATTTACTAAATATGGCAAGGAAACCTTGAACCAGAAAAGGTCAAAAGTTGGGGATTCTAAATTAGCCATTCTCTGGCAAGCTATGTCAGATTTCATAAAGTCACAGGTGCCACCCTTGTGGGGAAAAGAATTGTGAAGTGTCTAGTAAAGTGGAGATGCGAAAGTGAGTTTTTATTGAAGATATAATGGCAATGATGCAGAGAACCCTGACATGCAGAAACAGAGAGGTTATGACCATTGTATAAGGCCTTGATCAGGCCTCATATCGATTATTGCGCACAGATTTGGTCGCTGGGTTTTCATGGTGACGAGGATATGTTGGAAAGGGTACAGAGAAGATTCACAAATGTAGTCAGTGGTCTTTGGAATGTGGAGTACAAGGACAGATTGAGGGAATGTAAGTTGCAGAGCCTCGTAAATAGGAGGAAGAGGGGGGGATATGATTGAGACATATAAACTGGTCAGGGGGTTGTTATCAGGTAGACATGGAAGAGATTTTTCATAGAATTGGAGAGGGGAGTAGAACAAGAGGCCATTGCTGGAAACTGTATAAGGAATCACAAAGCAGTGAGAAGCAGGTTCTTTGCATGGAGAGTGGTTGGTGAGTGGAATGCATTGCCTGAGTGTGTTGTGGATGTGGACACATTGACTCAGTTTAAGACGCAGTTGGATGAGCATTATATGCAATAGTGAGTACCTTCCACGATGAGTCTCTGACTCCATGGAGGTCAGGTGTTGATGAAGATGATAATAATAATAATAATAATATTCTGGTATGGTTCATATATTGTAGCTGGTTGTGATGTGACTTTTTTTGATGGGATCAGTTTATGAGGGAGATTCACTTTTGTTTTTGCTTCGAGCTTTACCACCAAACTCTATCCTATCACCTGCTCTCCTTCCCCTATATGAGTCTCTGACTCCATGGAGGTCAGGTGTTGATGAAGATGATAATAATAATAATATTCTGGTATGGTTCATATATTGTAGCTGGTTGTGATGTGACTTTTTTTGATGGGATCAGTTTATGAGGGAGATTCACTTTTGTTTTTGCTTCGAGCTTTACCACCAAACTCTATCCTATCACCTGCTCTCCTTCCCCTATACATAAATAAATGATATACTCACAATAACCATTAATCCCATCCATGGCTTTGCAGACAACAGTACTCTCCACTCATCCTACTCATTTGACAAACTCTGAAGTACTCTGACATCCTAGGCAACAAGATCATCTACAACTAGTGCCTTAAACATTGATCTACATACTATCCTCCAATGGGGCGAAGACAACCTTGTTATGTTCAATGCCACCAAAACAGAGCCCTGCTATTTCTTGAGTAATATACAAATTACCAGACAAGATTAGATCTCTTTGCTTAGACCAGTGGTTCTCAAAGGGTGCGCCCTAGAAGATTTCTGGGTGTGCCCTGTGGTATTCCAGAGAAATATGTGTCCAGATATAAAAATAAATATTGTTACTCTATTATACCTTTACATTACGGATATACTGCTCTTTTTGTCAACACATCATTATTATGTTAATTAACAGCAGTTTTTCTTGCAAAGAGAACAAGAATATGGTTTATTCTTGTTGTGTATATTATTTATTTTAAAAGTGTTGGAAGTGGATGTTATGTGCATATTACTTATTTTCAGATAAATACACCCAAATAAAATGGATAGATTTCTCAAAAAGAAGCATGATTTCATATTGCAAATATATGAAAGTTATTTAAGCTTTGGTTTCACTTGGACCGGAAGTGAAGATCATCCTTTGCCGCTATGTTTAGTATGTGGATGTAAAATGGCGAATCATTGCTTCCTAGTAAATTGAGTAAACATTTTAAAACTATACACTCTAATTTACAAGATAAATCTGTAAGTTTTTTCAAGAGATTGTCTGAACAGCAAACAAAAGCAGCAAATTCTTTTAAAAGTATAATGACTGTTTCTGATAAAGCTCAAATCGCTTCTTATCAAGTCTCAGAACTGATAGCAAAAAATATGAAAGATCATACTTTAGGTGAGTCACTTATTTTGCCTGCATGCAAAAAAATGGTCATGACAATGCTAGGAAATGAAGCAGCAATGAAAATAAGCAAGATTCCTCTGTCCAGCGATACAGTTCACAGGTGTATTATAGAAATGTCTTCTGATATCAAGAAAAATGTATGCAGTAATAAACTTCAGTATTCAAATTTTGCATTGCAAGTTGATGAGTCAACAGACATTACCAACAAGGCGCAACTCTTAGCATTCATCTGTTTTATTAATGAAGATCAAATAGTAAATCAGTTTCTTTTTTGCAAAGAATTAAGTGTATCTACAAAAGGTGAGGACGTTTTTAACATTTTGAATAGCTATCTTGATAAATGGCAGTTAACATGGAAGTCGTGTGTGTAGGCATTTGTACAGATGGAGCCCCTTCCATGGTAGGCTGTGTTAAGGGCCTTACATCTTTTGTAAAAAACAAAATGAGAATGTTATCATAACTCACTGCTTTCTTCATATGGAGGCCTTGATGGCAAAAACATGGGAGAAAAATTAAGAGAAGTTTTAGATCAAGTTGTTCAGATGATAAACTTTATTAAAACAAGACCTGTCAAATCGCGTTTATTCGAAAAGCTTTGTATCATATGGATTCACAACACAGACGGCTGCTTTAACACACTGAGGGGAGGTGGCTGTCAAGGGGAGAAGTACTTACCCATGTACACGAGCTACGACAAGAACTTCTTGCGTTTTTTGAAGAGATGAAACAATTACATTTTTGTAACCTCCTTCGGTGCGAATTTTGGATTGCCAGGTTATGTTATTTGGCCGATATATTTCAGCAGCTCAATATTTTGTATACTAGCATGGAAGGGAAAGAAGAAAATATTCTCACATCCACTGACAAAATGAAAGCGTTTCAGAGAAAACTACAGATTTGGAAAAGAAAAGCTGTTGAAGGTAATTTGGAAATGTTTCCATTGGTAAGTAACAATAATATTAAATAACAATAATAATAAATGAAACACTTCCAATGATAGTTGAACATTTAACAAGTTTAGAAGAAAAATTGAGTTTTTATTTTCCATCACTTAACACTGAACAATACGATTGGATTAGAAATCCATTTATGGAAACTTCAAGTGATTTTGGTTTAACATTAACAGAAGAACTGGCAGCTATATCCACTGATCGTGGATTGATGATTAAACATAAGGAATTGTCTCTTGAAGCCATTTGGATTTCTATAAAAGAAGAATATGTGTCAATATCTAAAAAAGCTTTGAACATTTTACTACAATTTTCAACATCATATTTATGTGAATTAGGATTTTCTACCCTCACCACAATTAAGTGTAAAAAGAGAGAAACTCTTCAATGTATTGACGAGGAAATGAGAGTTTGCCTTTCAAATATATGTCCAAACATTGAAGCAATCGCTAGGACACATCAGGCTCATGTTTCTCATAAACACAAGAATGAATAAACTTAAGGTATGTTTCATTTTTTTTTATCGCATTATTTTTTATCTGTAATATTTGACTTAATTATTACAACATATTTCTCAGAAATTTGTATATAGTGCGCCTACAATTATTTGTAGGATTTTAAATGCACGCCGACTTCAAAAAGTTTGAGAACCACTGGCTTAGACTAATGTTTACCACTAGTCTTTCCTGGCATAAATACACACAGCAATAGCCTCCTCAGCATTCAAGAGCCTACTTTACACCTAACCAACTCTTCACTATATACAAATCCCAAATTAATCCATGTTTAGAATACTGCTCACATGTTTGGAGTGGTGTACCTAAAACTTCCCTTAAAATCCTTGATGCCATCCAGCCCAGCATTCCTTTACTGTGCAACTGCAAACACACTGAACCTGATTCTATTCATCCTCTTTTATCTTTTATTCTGTCAACCTCTCTCCATCCCTCCTCTGGAATAGCCTTCCTCAAGAAATATTTATAAACAACTACAGGAGGCAACTTTTCAAAAAACTCATATCTCAGTCTTCACCTGCACCCCCACACATCTCATGTATGGGATCAATGTATATATATAAAAAAGCTGGATTCAGGTTACACAGAGGTTTTCGATCAGATTTTCATCATCAGATTTTTAAGACAAATAGCAGAGAATTCTTGAGAATATAACAAGATTTTGTATTTTTAGTTTCATAAATATGAGAAAAGCATATGACAAGGTGCAAAGAGGAAAGCTCTTCAAAATGCTATTATATGGTGTAAATGAGATATATTTTTGAGCAATAATATATAGTCACTCTTTGAACTGTAAGTCAGCAGACAGAACTGAAGTAAGTATAGGAAGATAGTATGATGTTAAATTAAGTGTGCGACAAGGGTGCATATCATCTACACTGTTATTATCTATATGGATCACATTTGAAAGAAAAAGGTATTAAATCTGATATCAAAATTGCCGATATTAATCTTAGCTCTTTACTTTATGCAGATGATGTTATACTTCTGAATAAATCCAGTACAAGTCTGCAAGATTCACTGACTAAATTGAATAACTGTTGTAATAAGTTTGATATAAAAATCAGCAATAAAAAGACAAAAAATAGGCAGAAACATTGAAAACATCGACTGTATCCTGAATTGTATACAATTGAACTGTATCAATTGTACTCTTCATGATTTTTAGTGAAGATGGCAAATTAAATATGGAAATAGACAACAGAATTAGTAAAGCTGGTATGGTAGGAAGTCAAATGAATATATTTATATAATCAAAACATTAAATCAGCTGTATACAAGACAGTATTCAAAAACCAATTTTAACTTATGGATCTGAGAGCTGGATTAGAAATAAAACACTTGATCAAAGTCTGAAGACCACAGATAAGAGAGTTCTGAGAAACATTAGCAGAATGAACAGATGGCATCATCATTATTATTATTATTATCATTACCACCCCAAGACCTCATGGAGTCAAAGACTCATCTGGGAGGTCCTTTTATCACACACACAGCTCATTATTATATTATATTATTATTATATTAAAAATGAAGATACTAGAAAGAATTTGCCATGAAATGTGTTAGCAGAGCTAATCTGAGATGGTATGGTTACTTAAAAGGAATGGGAGAGGAAAGATTAGCAAAACAAGTGTTCTTTGCCAGGAAAAAGACTCAGCGGAAGACCAAAGAAGTAGGAGATTAATATAGCAAAATAGTGCCTTAGATGACACTTTATAAGATCTGATAATGTTGGAATCTTGACATATAACAGATTAATTTGGAAGAAAATTGATGATCAGAACTTAGTAATGGTGCAACTTTTTCACGTAGTGCTATCACAATATCCTGTACACCTCTCAGGGTAGTACACCGGGAATTTGATGATCTTTTCCATTATTTTTGAGAGTACAGTAAACCCTAGATTTAACGAACAAAATTTCCGGTCTGCACCGGGAGGAAACAACATAATTTACTATCACAAACTTACTAAATCTATGCCTAGAAGAAGGGAAGATAACAGAAAATTGAAAAATGCTACTCTGATACTGTTATTTAAAAAAGGGGACAAAGAAAAAGTAAAGAACTATAGACCAATTAGTATTCTAAGCATAAAAAACTAATTGTTTAATACTGACCATACACAAATATTTTAACATTCTTTGCCTACCAGTTTCGCTAGCAAACTGTCTAGTTTTTTCAAGGCATTGACGGAAAAGTATTAAAAATACCAGTACATGCAAATTGAAAGGAACATAGAAACATTGTAAACACTCTAGTAGCTAAGGTTGCACATTCGCGTGACAGAGACTGAGTGGACTTATTGTTCTTAATCATTATCATGCATGCGTGTTTGCTGTAAACACATAATGTGATTACTAGCTAGCTGTAGTTCAGATGAATTTAGAGAAAAGATGAGGTTTTTCCATGAACTGTTAAGAATAGTACCCTAGTTTCTGTTGAGGTTTCCGCCAGTTTTTAACACTACTGCGGCTTCCTTGAATAAACGATGTCTATAAATCGTCGTCCAAATATGGCATGGAGCTATTTTGCCACTCTATTGCGTGGTTAGACGTACAGAAATGATGTGCTAAGTGATGTGCTAAGCCGGAAGAAATACTTCTGTTGTGGTTTACATCACCAACGTGCTCTCTCTGTCTGCAAACTCCGTGAAGTTTGTCCGATGTAGGTGAGACCACAGGAGCAAGGAATGTAATATACTCCTGGATATTTGTAAAATGGCACCTTGTCTGTGGGCTTTTAGTATTCTGGCTATTTGATAAGAAATTGACTTGATGAAGGGAATCACTACAGTAAAATTGTGCTGGAAGTTTGGTTCTTCTTGTCTGGGGTTGTCACTGTATAGATATTTTTTGATGATGTTTGGAGGGTATCCATTTTGTGATAATGCTTTGGCTATTAGTGAGATTTCAGTCTGTGTAGCCTCCTCTTCTGATATAAACTTACGTGCTCTATTTTTCAACATATGCATAATGCTTAGTTTGTGTGTCTTGTGATGGTTAGAAGTATAATGAAGGTATCTTCCAGTGTCTGTTGGCTTTCTGTAAATAGATAAATTGACACTATTTGATTGTCTTTTTATCACGATGTCTAGAAAATGCAGATGGTTGTTGTTTTCAACTTCCAGAGTGAATTTTATCTTGTTATGTATGGAATTGATTTTATTCACAATGATTTTAGGTTTTCTAAGCTATCTTGCCATATAACGAAAATATCGTGAACATATCTCCACCATATAGATGGTCTAGGGGAGATTGTTCAGAGAATTTCTTTCTCAACTTTTTCCATGAAAAGGTCTGCACAAGATGGTGATAGCAGACTTCCCATTGCTAGGCCTTCTAATTGTTGGTATATGGTGTTATTAACCTTGAAGAAATTAGACTGAAGGCAGTGTTTAAACATCTGTGTGATGTTTAGAGGAAAGAGGTCTTGAATGATGTTTATTACCTCTTCTACTGGTACATTGGTGAAGAGGGACACAATATCCAGACTGGCTAGTATGTCTGTTGGTTCAATCTTAATGGGTTGGAGTTTATTTACAAAATGCTGAATATTCTTGATATAGGATTCTGTTGATCTTATTTTGTTATTTAATAAGTTTACAAGATGCTTAGCCAAAAGGTAAGTTGGGGATGATCTCCCATCAACGACTGGACGGAGAGGTATATCCTTTTTATGTATTTTAGGTGTCCCATATAGTCGGGGAGTAATGGGATGTGAGGATTTTATTCGTCTCTTCACCTCTTCTGGCCAAATGTTGCAATTATGGATTAGTTGGACCTTTTCATGGAAAAAGTTGAGAAAGAAATTCTCTGAACAATCTCCCCTAGACCATCTATATGGTGGTGCAGATATGTTCACGATATTTTCATTATATGGCAAGATAGCTTAGAAAACCTAAAATCGTTTGTTAATAAAATCAATTCCATACATAACAAGATAAAATTCACTCTGGAAGTTGAAAATAACAACCATCTGCATTTTCTAGACATCTTGATAAAAAGACAATCAAATAGTGTCAATTTATCTATTTACAGAAAGCCGACAGACACTGGAAGATACCTTCATTATACTTCTAACCATCACAAGACACACAAACTAAGCATTATCCATATGTTGAAAAATAGAGCACGTAAGTTTATATCAGAAGAGGAGGCTACACAGACTGAAATCTCACTAATAGCCAAAACATTATCACAAAATGGATACCCTCCGAACATCATCAAAAAATATCTATACGGTGACGACCCCAAACAAGAAGAACCAAACTCCCAGCACATTTCTACTGTAGTGATTCCCTTCATCAAGTCAATTTCTTATCAAATAGCCAGAATACTAAAATCCCACAACATCAGAGTGATCTCCAACCACCAGCATCAAGCATTTTTTAGGATCACCAAAAGACAAGGTGCCATTTTACAAATATCCAGGAGTGTATTACATTCCTCGCTCCTGTGGTCTCGCCTACATCGGACAAACTTCACGGAGTTTGCAACGTTGGTGATGTAAACCACAACAGAAGTATTTCTTCCGGCTTAGCACATCATTTCTGTACGTCTAACCACGCAATAGAGTGGCAAAATAGTTCCATGCCATATTTGGACGACGATTATAGACATCGTTTATTCAAGGAAGTCGCAGTAGTGTTAAAAACTGGCGGAAACCTGAACAGAAACCAGGGTACTATTCTTAACAGTTCATGGAAAAACCTCATCTTCTCTCTAAATCCATCTGAAATACAGCTAGCTAGTAATCACAATATGCGTTTACAACAAACACGCATGCATGATAATGATTAAGAACAATAAGTCCACTCAGTCTCTGTCACACGAACGTGCAACTTTAGCTACTAGAGTGTTTACAACGTTTTTATGTTCCTTTTAATTTGCATGTACTAGTATTTTTTATACTTTTCCGTTATCGCCTTGAAAAAGCTAGAAGTTTGCTAGCGAAACTGGTAGGCAAAGAATGTTAAAATATTTGTGTATGGTCAGTATTAAACAATAAGCTTTTTATGCTTAACTTTCAAATGACCAAATATGTTTATTTTGAACAATTAGTATTCTCTCTAATCTATACAAAATTCTCACAAAAGTAATAACAAATAGGTTAACGCCTCTTCTAGACTCAAATCAACCAGTAGAACAAGCAGGATTCCATAAAGGCCTTTACACAATTGATCATATTCATGCAGTAAAACCAATAATAGAAGAAGAAAACCATTGCCTCTCTGTTTAACCTTCATTGATTATGAAAAAAGCATTTGATTCCATCAAAACTATTGCAATAATCAAATCACTCCAGAATCAGGGAGTTCCTGGAGAATATATGGACCTCCTCCATGCAATATACCTCACTGCAACAGCAACAATCCAACTTCACAAGAGTAGCAATAAAATATCAATAGAAAAAGGTGTCCGACAAGGAGACTCTCTATCACCCAAAATCTTTACAGCAGTCCTTCAAGAAATATTTAATAATATAAACTGGACAAACCTTGGTATAAAAATTAATAACAAAAACTTAACACACCTAAGATATGCAGATGATATCATAATTTTTGCACACACTCCAGAAGACCATAATATAATGATAGAAGACCTATATCATGAAAGTAGAAAAGTCGGTCTAAAGATAAACAGAGAAAAACTAAAATCATGTTTAATCATTCTGTAACACAAAAAACATAATAATAGAAAACAATTTCTTGGAGTCTCTTCGTATACATATTTAAGTCATCTCATTGAGCTAAACTGTGGACTTCAAAAGGAAATAAATAGGAGAGTTCAACTTGCCTGGAGTCCATTCAGAAAATTTAAAAGCATTTTTCAAAACAATGATGTCCCACTCTGTTTAAAAAGGAAGACATTTAACCAGCTTATACTTCCAGTCATTTCATATGGTTGTGAAACTTGGTTGCTAACAAAAGCATTGGCAAATAAATTAACAACCACTCAAAGAAAAATGGAGAGGTTAATGCTAGGCATCATAATAAAAGATAAGAAGTGAAAAAAACCTGGATAAGAAGCCAGACTCGCATCACTGACATCATTCTTCACCACAAGCAACTAAAATGGAAATGGGCCGGACATCTATCCAGAAGAGAAGATAAGCAATGGACCACTATACTAATGAACTGGATTCCTAAAGAAGGGAAACGAGGCCAAGGACGTCCTAAAAGAAGATGGAGTGATGAATTGTCAAATTTTGTTGGGGAAAATTGGTCAACCATTGCCAAGAACAGTGAAAGGTGGTGAAACGATAGAAGAGGAGGAGGAGGCCTTCATCCAGCAGTGGACAGAAAATGGCTGAAAAAAGAAGTGTCACATGTGAAAATTAACACCCTGTTAATTTTAAAATGCTTTTAACCAAGATTTGTTTATAATTAAATTAACAGGTTATTTTTTGTTATTAATTTCCTGTTATTTTTAACAAATTTTGGCGAACAGGCCATCATATGTTGGAAAAACACTGTAGTAATTTAGCTGACATGAGTCACTGCTCATAAAACATGTTCGCCGAATGATTAGGACGTGATCACACCAATCGCACCGTAATTGGTTCTTTTGTCGCATGGCGTGATTTTCCGCAGCAGTTTTATTACACACATTTTTGTAATTTTAGGGAGTTAATTATAAAAAAAACAGCAGAATTTAAAAGTTCAAAAAAAGCTTGATAGTTTTTTCAAAGCAGGATTACCTAAACCAAGCACCTCAACATCGAACATTAACTTATCTAAAAGTGTGTGTAAAACAATTTTTTTTTTTGTTATTACAGTGCTAATATTGATAAAACTGCAGTATAATGTTAGATATTTTTATTTTAAAAAATTCATGATTTAACAGGCTTTCGATTTAACAAATACCCCTTAGCCCCTATCAGTCCGTTAAATTGAGAGTTTATTGTACTTAGGGTGGAGTAATAGGGCAATAGTTTAATAGTTGATTTTTAACTCCCATTTTTGGGAACATGCCGGATAAAGCTTTCTTCTAAGCTGACAAATAACAGATGAATATAACAGTTTGAAGAGACGATACAAGATGGGTGTGTGAGTTCTGGACCACAAGCTTTCAACTACAACTGAAAGGATATTATCATGGCTGGGAGACTTATTTATATCAAGGCTACTAAGTACTTTTCTGGTATCCTTCTGGAAAAATTTCAGAAGAGGCATACTGTGGATACCTTGTGCAATAGTTGGAATCTACCTTGGTTGTCTGTACAAAAGTTGGAGGAAAAAATAGATGCCAAGAGATCTGGCTCCTTATCTTTAAGAGATGTTATCATATCATTAGGGTGTGAGAGAGAGAGAGATGGAAATATGGAAGGAAAGAAGAAATAGCATAGCTAGGTTACTGGTGCCCTTGGCAAGTTCATAGCTATGCATCTTTTTTCAGTGTGGCATTTCGATAGCTGTTAAAATATGATGTCACTAGAACCCTTGTAGCACAGTCACTTTGGCAACAGCCCAATGCCATAGCATTCCTACACCTGTGGACAGAGGCTGTGTCCCACAGCCTTGATGAGAGAAGAAAGCTTGACTGCCATTTGGGCAAGAGAAAAGCTTAGTGCACTTGGCCTTTACAAAGTTTGCTTTGGATAGTGTTGAAGATTTTTTTGCAGTTGTTATGAGCCATAGTGTAATCTGAGTGAGAGGCTGGAATTTTTGACTTCATCTGTTATTAGATTAGAGCAGGTTTTAGGATTTGAAGAGCAGAAGAAGCAATGAGACCATGGAAATAAAGAATAAGTCTCAAAGGTCACCCCAGTTTGCACCACTGGTGCTAGAGGACTGAGAATGACTAGAGGAAAAGGATGATCTGCAGAAAAAAGAGATAGTGACAAGGTTATGGTCAATGCTAAGAGGAGAGATAACATCAAAGGTGTATTTGGAAGAGCTGGTTAAAACACGATCCAGTATTGGGAGATTGATGAAGATTATTTGAAATTCTGATGGGTTGGTGAACAATTTGTGTAAAATCATTACTAATAACAAGTAGTTCAGCTTCTTTTCCAGCTTAGTTCTGTAAAGTTGGAGAAAGGAAGCTTGTCGGAGTTGTGGATGTTGAAATCACCAAGGAGGATTGTCTCACTGTTAGGATAATTAGACTATATGTGATCAACTTTCAGAGATAAACAGTTATATAGGTCAGTGAAGTCACTGGAAAATGCAGAGGCAGCAAATGATGGCAACAAAGTGAAGTAAAGAGATCTTAAGCCAAAGGAGATATATATAGGTGATTCCAGTGCAAAGACACTGTTGTCACTAAAACAAGAGTAGAGATTCAAATTTCTTTGATATAAAGACTAGGAATAGGTCATGGTTGGAATGTTCCAATGGTAATTTTAATTACTTGATGGGGGAATCCAAACACAGAAGTGCACTATTTCATACAGAAGCATAGGACTTCGAACCGATAATCAAGTCAATGGAATAAGTGCACAAATGATGCTAAGCAATATTGGTCTGCAATTCAGTAGATGGAAAGGAGTATGAATTCACTGCTATTTCATACTTATGCTGCAACTGATGTATGTGTATTAGTTTTTTGTCAAAAGTGAGTCAGAAGAACTGTGACACAACTGGAATTATTGTTTGTCCTAGTCTTGGCTCTGGATCATGATGTAGACTATGTCTGTGGTAGGAATACACCACAAATAGTCTTCCATTGTGAACTTAAACCCATTTATGCCCAGGTAAAAAGGTAGTCAACAGTTTGCTACAACTGACAATCTATCACCCTTATATTGCAGTAATGAAAAAAGATGGTGAAATTACCCACATAGAGGGTGAGGGTATGCTTATGGTAGGAGGAAGTTGTTCTGTTACTGACTTTGAGTGCAAATAGCATGGCACTTACAATTAATCTCTATGAGACTTTTTCTTGATGGAAAGGATGATATATATATATATATATATATATAGAGAGAGAGAGAGAGAGAGGGAGGGAGGGAGGAAGGAAGGAAGGGAGTGGTTCCCTCGGTCTTGAAAGATTCAGTTAGAGAAAAAGTTAATGATGAAAAGAGGGGGTTTCCTTCCTAAGACCAAAGTTGTATGGATCTTTCAAAGAACTGACAACAGCTGCTCATTTTTAAGGAAAGCATCTTTAATGGATGTCTCTGGTTTAATGAGATGATCTAATGCTGAATGATGTTTTTGGATGGTGGACTGCATTTGGCAAAAAAAAACAAAAAACACCTCTCTCTTTAGATACACAAAAGATGAGAATTAATCATTTTTTCCCCAATCATTTTACACAGACAGCTAGTCAGAGTAATTGAACAGTAATTTGTTTGAGTTTTTGAATTCTTGGTATTACTTCAGGTATGAACCCAAAGTACAAATTATTTAATTCAACAAGTTTCTTATGCTCTCTGGTACACTTCATCAGGAATAAAAGGCTTTAATTTGAAAATATATTAATAGATGGATTCCTAAAACATAAACTGTCATATAGCACAGCTCAAAAATGAGTCACATGTCTGAAATCTCAGCAAGATGTGCACCATTAATTTAATGACAATTCTATATATGGGAGGGAACCACCCAATGATTATAATTATACTGGTCCTTTTCATGTTTGTTTCTATTCTTTTCACATTCTTCATTCTACTTCTCCTTAGTCCTTTTTACTCTCCTATCTTCCCACTATTTTCATTACTTCTGATAGTTTCACATGCTGAACACAGTTAAAACCTTTAGAGTAGTCTCTGAAACACAGTAGTCTTTTCCTATGGTAATCCATAGGAAGGCTGAATTCGTTATACTTTTCTATGA
This sequence comes from Typopeltis vanoorti, assembly GCF_054136105.1. NCBI lineage: Eukaryota > Metazoa > Arthropoda > Arachnida > Uropygi > Thelyphonidae > Typopeltis > Typopeltis vanoorti. Next base: position 189,926,527 of record NC_143549.1, on the reverse strand, counting down.
TCTGTTGTTTAAGGCAAAGGATCTGATCTCTGGTACTCTTTATCTTTCTTAGCACCTGCCCGTTCCTCTTGCTTGCATGAGAGATTAAACTAATAGTTCTATAGTTCTTGCAATCCTTCATACCTTCCTTCTTTGTACAGGTATGATTTGGTTGGTTGGTTTATAGTTTATTTGGCACAAAAACTACAAAGGTCATACTGTGCCATACTAAAGGTTACAACATTAGCATTTACAGAAAATTGTAAACAATATGTCTGTACAAGAATCTAGTTTCACAAAGCAGCATCTCTAGGTAAACAGAACTGCTGCAGAGGGCACAGCAACACACAAGGTCAGAGGTTATTACAGTAGTGCAAAAATAGTTAACAATATAAGTTAATACATAATATATGAAACACTAAGCCAAGGAATGCAGTATCTACATATATGTAAAATTATAGTAGATGCTTTATAGCAGTACAAAAATAGGCAAAAAGGGATTATTATATAATATGCATGGATAAAAATTAAATTTAGCAATGCAGTATAAACAGAATTTAGCAATACATATAAACAGAATTACTAGCAGTACACAAATAGGTAAGATGTCCTACAGCACTACACGATTATTAGAAAAATAAAGTAGTAAATAAGATGCATACACAAAATGTATGTTAAGTGATGCAGTATCTATATATAAACAAAATTACTGCAGAGATTTCAGCAGTTACAAAACAAGTCAAGGAAAGCAGTGTCTACATATAGTAAGATTACAACAAACATTATTATACTAATGTTGTTTATTATTTTAACGGTATAATAGAACACAGAAACTAAGTAAATAATTGATTTATTAACTTGATGCTGATATTTCGCTTGTATTATAACCAGCATCTTCAGAGCACAAAAACACTGTTTGTCACAATACGCGAGACTAAAACAACATGGTGTACATTAACAAAATTGTAGCAGCAACACAAAGACTAGAGTCCTGATTTTGGCGCCCTCTATCTGGAAAAAAAAAAAAAAAAAAAAAAAAAAAAAAAAAAAAAAACTGCTATCATATATTGCTAGAGTCCTAGAAAAGTGCTAGTTTTTCTTTAATATGACTGTCTCCCAGATCTTCGGCAAGTTAATACAGCCATATTTGTTGAGATTTGGAGTGTGTTTTAGGGCTTCTGTCGCCTATAGTCCTAGAAAAACTAGCACTTTTCTAGGACTCTAGCAATATATGATAGCAGTTTTTTTTTTTTTTTTTTTTTTTTTTTTTTCAGATAGATTTTTCTGATATTTCGCTGGTTATAATACCAGCGAAATATCAGCATCAAGTTAATAAATCAATTATTTACTTAGTTTCTGTGTTCTATTATACCGTTAAAATAATAAACAACATGTTCGACGAACACATAAGTCTGTCCACACATTATTATACTAATACTTAAAAGAGTCAGAAAGGAATTACTATACAGCATTGATGCATAAAATTTAAGTTCAGCATTATGGTATTATTTATATATTATATTAACAAAATTACAGCAGGGTGACACATATATACACGATCAAGGCCTATGGCAATACATAATTGGTCAGATTAAACCTAATGAATAATATGTATGTATAAAAGTTAAGTTAAGCAAAAAAAGTATTTACATATAAACAAATTTATGGTCAAATGTGTTTGTACAAATTAATTCTTTCTAAAAAATTAAAAACATCATGCAATTTGCCTGAGTCTGCTAGCATTTCCCTGAGTGCATATGGCTTGGTTAGATAGGTGAAAATTTCATTCCTCTCTCGTGTAAATTTTTGACAATCTACCAGAATATGATGAATAGTGAGATGTGTGTTGCATTTTTCACATATGGAAGGGTAATCAGTTCTCAATAAATGAGAATGCATAAGGTGACTGTGACCTATGCAGAGCCTGGCAAGGACAACCTCCTCCCTTCTTTGTATGTTGACTAGAATGCCAGTGTTTAATTTCAGGTTTAATGTTATATAATTTGTTTGTTGATGCTTCTTGCTATGTTAACTACCACTGAGCAATTAGCTTTGATCTTATAAGTTGTCTGTAGTCTGTATATGGAACTGTAAAACAGTATGTTGAGAAGGTATGAGCTGATTTAGCAGCTGCATCTGCAGCCTCATTTTCTTTGACTCCGATGTGGCTGGTAATCCAGCAGAACTGAACATCGAAATTAAGGATTTTCATTTTGTGAAACAGGTGTAGCAGCTCATAAAGTGCTGGATGTGGATTATACATAGGAGAGGAGATAGCCTGTAAAGAGCTCAATGAGTCTGTTTAAATTATACATTTTTGGTAGCAGTTTTCTTTTATATGCACAAGTGCAAGCTGAATGGCATGTAACTCTGCTGTATAATTACTGCAGTCTGGTGGGATCTGATTTGAGATAATAATGTCAGGAAACACAGCAGCACAGCCAACAGAGGTGTTAGTTCTTGAACCATCAGTATAGATGGGTAAGAAATCAGCATGTGCTGCTCTGTGTGCATTAAACAATTGCAGGTAAATGGATGATGGGATATAAGATTTCTGTAAGCTGACAAAGTGAGAGGTTGCAGGATAGTGTGCAAACCCGCCATGGAGGAATGCTATTATGTTTAGTGTAGCTGATGTTGTCAACATTTATACTAACAGCTTGCACAGTTTCTTTAATAGGCATACCAAAAGGATGTATAGCAGTTTGATATGTGTGATATTGAGCTTCCCAATGCAGAGAGAAGATACTATTCCATGTAGGGTGATCTGGAAGAGATGTTATTTTTAGGGCATAATTAAGAGACAACTGTTTCCGTCGAAGTGATAGAGCCGGTTCATTTGCTTCAACATAGAGACTTTGAGTGGGTGAGGTGCGAAAGGCACCAGTAGCTATCTATATATCCTGATGACGGATGAAATCCAACCATCATAGGTTACTCTGTCTTGCCGAACCATAGACTTGGGACCGATAATCCAGCTTTGAACATATAAGTGCACGATAAAGATGGAGCAATGAAGCTCGATCAGCACCCCACTCAGTAGAGGATAGAGTGCGAAGGAGGTTCAAAGTTCTTTTGCACTTTTCTCTTAGTTGACAAATGTGTGCTAGAAATGTGAGTTTTCTCTCAAAGATGAGTCCCAAGAACTTGGTTTCTGTAGCTACTGGAATAACAGTATATCCCTTTCTTAGTTCAGGATCTGGGTGATAACTGCGTTTTCGACAGAAGTGTACACAGACACTTTTTTCTGTTGAAAACCTAAACCCATTATTAAGAGCCCACAGAGAGACATGATCAATTGCTTGCTGAAGTTGTCTTTCAATTACCCTCATGTTACGTGAGTGATAGTAAATTGTGAAGTCATCAACATATAGAGCATTCTCTACAATTAACTCAATCATTGTTCAATGATTGAGTTAATTTTAATAGCAAAAAGGGTTACGCTTAAGACAGAGCCTTCGGGAACACCTTGTTCTTGATGATATGGTCGAGATAGCGTACTTCCCACTCTGACTTGGAAAGTTTCCCTGGACAGAAAGTTTTTAATAAATATAGGGAGGTGTCCTTTGAGACCTAGGTTATCATCATCATCAGTTGCATCAGTCTTGGGACTGGTAGCTCAGCAGCAATTTCCTCCATTCCGCTCTGTCACTGGCTTTCTTCTTAACCTCCTGGTAACTCCTCAAACCCATGCTGTCTTTGACTTGGTCAAGAAAGCTTTTCCTTGGTCTGCCTCTTCTTCTTTTCCCCTCTATTTTACCTTCAGTTATTCTTTTCACAAGTTGATCAAGTCGAAGTATATGTCCAAACCACCTATCCCTTCTAATTTTGATCGATTTTATTAGAGTTCTTGTTTCGTTTATCTCTCTCAGGACTTGTTGGTTTGATTTTTTTTTCTTTCCATTTTATTTTGTTCATGTGATGCCAGCACCACATTTCAAAAGCCTCCAATCTTCTTACATCTTCTCTGCCTAGAATCCAGGTTTCACATCCATACAGTGCAATGCTCCATATCAATGTCTTTACTAATTTTTTTTTTCAATTGTAGGTTGAGGTTTCCTGTTAAAATGCTTTTCATCTTAGAGAATTGGGCTTTTGCGTTGTTTATTCTTGATCTTATGTCTTCTCTTGTTCTGCCATCTTCTGTTATTAGGCTTCCTAAATATTTAAAGCTTTTCACTTGTTTTATTTGTTCCCCGCTGATGTCTATATCCTCTGTATTGATAGGGATTTTGCCTGTAACAATGATTTTAGTCTTATCTGTGTTGATTTTCATTTTATATTTTTCAAGATTATTATTTAGTAATTCTAGCATTGTTTTTAACGTTCTTCTGTTTTCTGCTACAAGTGCTATGTCATCAGCAAATCATATACACATGACTTGCTCACCATTTATCTTTATGCCACTATTTATTTTATCTTTAGTTTCCTGAATGGCCTTTTCAATATATAAATTAAATAAAAGTGGTGAAAGTATACATCCTTGTCTTATTCCACTCCTGATATTTATTATTTTCTCCTTATCATTGATTTTAATCCATCCATTTTGATTTTTGTAAATTTGATAAATTATTTTCTTATTCCTCAAATGTATGCCGATATTAGTTAGATAATTTAGGAGTATTTGCTGGTTTACTTTATCAAACGCTTTCTCTAAATCAAGGAAGCAAATGTAAGTATTTTGACTAAGGGCTAATCTTCTCTCTATTATTGTTCTTAAACAGAGTATTGCCTCTCTTGTTCCTTTATTCTTTCTGAATCCAAATTGGTCTTCATCCAATAGACAATCTATTTCTGAATAAAAAATTTGAAAAAGAAAAAGTTGGTCCTTGTTGGGGATCTAAATAGCAGAGTAAGAAATGATTGTCAGACATACAAAAATATTTTGGGAAAATTTGGAGAAAAGAGCAAAGCTAATAATAATGAAAAATACCCGTTGGATTTCTGCTCAGGTCATGGACTGGTTACTACTAACACCATGTTCCAACATAAAATGTGCACAAATTCACATAGAGAGAAGAAGCAAGGAATAAGAAAAGTCTTATTGACTATGTTATTGTTAATAGTGATGTTTCCCCACTGCTGCAGGAAACCAGAGTATTCAGAGGATTTGAAATTGGAAGTGATCACTATTTAGTCTTGAGCAGGATAAAATTGAATTTAATATTGAAAAGAATAACATGTAAGAAAGTTTTAAAGCGAATAAAAGTTGAGCAGCTCTCAGATGTGAACTGTAGACTAAAATACACAAATATTATTGAAGAAAAAATGAAAAGAGTTTGAGAACAGGAACTAAACCTTTGAGATTCGGTGGCAAACTCTGAAGAAAACATTGATTGATTCAGCCAGAGGCTTGTGGTGAGATTGTCTGCAAGGATAGAAAAATCAGAACTCCATGGTGGACACAGGAAGTTAAAGAGGCAGTGAAGGAAAAGAAGAAAGCATATCAAAAGTTCCTGGCAAATAAGTCAGATTTTGCTCTGAGAGAATACAGAGACAAATGTAAGAAAGCAAAACATTGTGTGTAAAACTAGCTAAACAAAAGTCATGGGAAGACTTTGGCAAGAACATAGAAAATAAATAACAACAAAATGGTAAGATATTCTGGAGGTTGTTGAAGAAGCTTAGAAATGGAGGAAAGAGTGCTGTAAAAGGAGTTAGAAATGATAAAGGTGACATGAAACCAGGAGAAAAAGATATCCTTGATGTATGGAGTAATTACTTAGAAAAATTGCTAAATGAAACAAGCAGTGATATCACAGTGGTAAAAAACACTCAACAGGCATACAGTCAGGAACACATATCCATACTTGAAGTAGAAAAAGCCATCAAAGGCTTGAAATGTGGAAATGCAGCAGGAGTAGATGATATTCAACCAGAAATGCTGAAGTATGGTGGAATAAAAGTCTTACAGTGGCTGCACTGCATAGTTCAGAAAGCCTGGATAGAGGGACAAATTCCTGATGATTGGAGCAGAGCTCTAATAGTACCCATATATATAAAAAGGGAAATAAAACTGAATGTGAGAATTACAGCGGTATTTCCCTACTGAGTGTTCCTGGTAAGATATATGCAAGTATACTTGAGAAACGGTCGAGAAGAATTGTGGAAGAAAAACTTTGTTAAGAACAAGCTGGATTCAGGCCAAATAGAGGCTGTCAGGATAAGATCTTCACTTTACGACAAATAGTTGAGAAAGCATGGGAATATAATAAAGATCTGTATTTATGTTTTGTCGATCTGGAAAAGACATATGACAAGGTGTCAAGAGACAAGCTATTCAATACGCTACAGTTATATGGTGTCAATGGGGCATTATATCAAGCAATACTTAGTCTTTATTTGAGTTGTAAGTCAGCAGTTAGAAATGAAGGAAGTAGAGGAAGATGGTTTAATAAATCTGGTGTGAGGCAAGGATGTACATTATCCCCTCTGTTATTCATTATCTATATGGATCACATTATGAAGGAAAGTGGTATTAAACATGATATCAGAATTGGAGATGTTAATCTCAGCTCTCTGCTTTATGCATTTGATGTTATGCTTCTAAATAAATCCACTATAAGTTTACAAGATTCCCTGCCTAAATTGAATAACTGTCGTAATAGATATGGTATGAAGGTCAGCATTAAAAAGAAAAAGACAATGAAAATAGGTAGAATTGTTGAAAATGTCAACTGTGTTTCGAATGGGGAACCTGTGGAACAAGTAAAACATTTCAGCTATTTAGGCACGATTTTTACGTAAGATGGTAAATTAAATATGGAAATAGACAACAGAATCAACAAAGCTGGTATGGTAGGAAGTCAATTGAATAAATTCATATGGAATAAGTGAGAAATTAGTCGGAACACTAAATTAGCTGTATACAAGACAGTGTTCAAACCAGTTTTAACTTAGGGATCAGTTCAAACCAGTTTTAACTTATGGATTATTCTGAGCTGGGTCAGAAGTAAAACATTTGACCAAAGACTAGAGACTGCAGATATGAGAGTCCTAAGAAAGATTAGAGATGTGAACAGATTTCATCAATGACAACATCATATTAAAAGCGAGGATATTAGGAAAGAACTTGACATTGTCAGCATCCAGGAATGCGTTAGCAGAGCTAATCTCAGGTGGTATGGTCACTTAAACAGAATGGGCGAGAAAAGATTAGCAAAACAAGTGTTCTCTGCCAGGTTGGCAGAAAAACAACCGAGAGGAAGAACAAGATATAGGTGGATTGATACGGTACAAAGTGCCTTAGACGATAGAAATATAAGATCTGATAACGTTGGAGTCTTGACAAGTAACAGAATGATTTGGAGGAAAATCGTAGATAAGAAGTTAGTAATCATATAAATTTTTCATGTAGTACTATCATATCCTCTACACCCCTTAAGGGTACATGGCAGGAATTTGATGATGATGATGATGATGAGGATTTCTGAATAAATTCTATTTTGAATAATTTTTAGCAGAATTTTGCTAACATGTGGGATTAAAGCTGTTGTTCAAATTGGCTGCATTTGTTTGCATTATTCTTTTTTGGTATTGGTATTATGGTTGATTTCAAAAACTCCTTTGGTATTTCTCCTCTATCATAGATTTGGGCTATTAATTGATAGAGTAAGGTTTCTGTCTCATCACCTAGATTTTGTAGCAGTTCTATAGGAATATTGTCTACACATGGACTTTTTTCCCTTACTCATTTCGGACAGTGCTTTATCAAATTCTTCACGCATTATTGGAGGTCTTAGATTATCTTTATTTTGATTTTCTATGCTGATATCAACATCAAGTTCGTTGCCATTATAGAGATTTTCAAGATACTTCTTCCATTCCACCTAGGTTATAGACGTCTTTTAATATGTCATATCTCCAGGCTGTGTCATATGCTTTTTTCATGTCAAAAAAGCTGAAACGAGATGTTCTTGCTTCAGAAATGCATCTCTTATACAAGTTTCTAAACAAAACCAAATGGTTTAAAGTTGAACGATGTCTATGGAAACCATATTGTGTACTGGAGAGAAGACTGTTGCTTTCTAAATAACAGAGAAGCCTGGCATTAACCATTTTCTCTAGTATCTTACAAAGACAGCTGGTCAGAGCAATGGGTCAATAATTATTTGCTTGTGTTGGATCTTTTCCAGGTTTTGGGATAGTGATGACAATTGACTAATGCCAAGAATTTGGAAACTCTTCTTCTGCAAGTATTCTATTGTATAATAAGAGAAGATCCATAGAAGATGATGGTAGATATTTTATCATTTCACAATGGATGTCATCAGGCTCTAGGGTGAGATTGTTGGAGAGCTCTTTTTAGTTCCTTCTTAACAATTGGCTGATTATATGGCTGAAGAATGTTGGTAGAAAAATTAAGCCTTTGTTTCTTTCTGCTCTTTCAGTATTAAAAATTAAGGAGAATATGATGCTGTTTCTGAGATTTTAGCAAAAGTTTCTCCGAAAGTATCTGCAATATCTTTGGGATCAGCAATAACACTTCCATTATGGTCTAAGGTTTGTGTACTAAGATCATCATCATCAAATTCCTGCCCTCAAGTACTGTACTGTCATATCCTGTACTGTCATATCCTGTACCCTCAAGGGGTGTACAGGATATGACAGTACTAAATGAAAAAATTACATCATTACTAACTTCCTATGGGTGGAGGCTGTTTGTGTACTAAGATATAGTACACAAACAATGTGTACTATATTGCCTTTCCTTTTCCGGATTTTATCCCATACAATTTTTGGACTGGTGATTTGATTAATTGATGTAGTAAATTGGATCCATGATTATTTTTGACTCTGACGTCTCACATAACTTGCTTTGGCTGGAGCATGCTTGGAAGCTATTAAGTTTGATGTGGTGGGATATCTACGAAATATATCCCATGCTCTGTGTTGATCTTTTTTAGCTCTCTGACATTGTGGGTTCCACCAAGGCTTTGGATAGAATGGAAACCGAGATGATGTTTTCGGGATGGAGGCTGCTGCTGCCTGGACAATGCACTCTGTTATATACTTTGCCGTTTCATTGATAGGTGTTTGGCTGATAGTATCAGCATTAAATTTTGCAAGACGAGAAAAACTATTCCAATCGTTTTTCTCGTCTTGAGTTCTTACATGCCTGGTCCATTTTCCATATAGGTATTCGTGTGGGTGAACATGGTTTTTGTGAAGACATTGTGCACAGAACAGGGATGTAATCGCTTCCATATATGTTCTCTTCAATGTCCCATGTGAGCAGGAAGAATGGAAGGGGAACAGATTGTAAGATCAATTTCAGAATATGAATGGGTAGGCATATGAAAGAAAGTATTAATTTTATTATTTAAAAGGGAGAGGTCATTATTATGAAGGACTCTTTCAATGATTCGACCTCGTCTGTTAGTGTTGGCAGTACCCCACAGAGTATTGTGACCATTAAAGTTACCCATCAAAAGTATGGGTTCAGGCAGTTGCAAGAAAAGATTGTCACGATCAATTTCATTTAACTCAGCACTCGGTGGTAAATAAATTGAACATACTGTAACAAGAAATCCCACAGAGAGCCGAATCGCTACTGCTTCCAGAGTAGGGTATTAAGCTGGACATGGTGGAAAGTAATATGACTGCCCACTAGGATAGCTACTCCTCCATGAGCAGGACCACCTTCAGTTCTGTCCTTACATGCAACAGTGAAATTCCTAAAGATACAGTCCTCAATGGGTCTTAAGTAGTACATTTCCTGTAGACAGAAACAGAAAGGTTTGTGTTTCTGCAACATCTGGATATCATCGATATTCTGGCAAAATCCACGACAGTTCCATTGTAAAAATTTTCCTATTCTTTTGGTTTTATAGACTTGTCTTCTTTTCGGGAGGTTGAGGGCTTACCTTTGTCAGATTTATATTTATCCATTGTTTTAGGAAGTATGGACTGCCAGTGTCCATCTCTTCCTCTGGTAGAGTGTTGAAAACATCAAATGTGTTAGGGTCAGTTGGTAGGTTTAGTTTACTTTCAGTGGGTATCGAGGTATCCATTTTTTCTGTGCGAGTGTCTGGTTTATCTTTGAGTGATATCTCCACTATAATTTTTTTGACATGTGAGTTTTCATCGAATGGGACCATTTTTGAAGTTGTCTCTGGAGCAAGGCCATAGATATTGTGATTAATGCGCTCAACAGAGAAGTACTTGCGATCATAAAGTTCAGGTATGGTGAAATTATCAGATGGTCGAACAGGCATACATGTTTGAGTTGCTGCTGTTACTTTTTCAGCATAAGAGGGTCACAGAACAAGTGTAATGGTGGCCAGCTTTCTTTTTGCATCCTGATATGTTATGTTTTGTTGTGTTTTGTTTTAAATTTTTGTATCTCTTTTTCATCTTTCCATTTCTGGCATGCACGAGAGTAAGCTGGATGATCTCCCTGACAGTTGACACATTTAGCTTTTTTTTGCACAGCAAGATTTGTTATCATGTTCTTTACTACCACATCAGGCACAGGTAGTAGAACCACGATAGGCAGTTTGGGCATGTCCATATCTCTGATGTTTATAGCATCTCAGTGGGTTAGGGATGTACATTCTAACAGGACAGCTGAGATACCCTGCTTTTACAGATGTCGGAGGCCTAGGTGTATTAAAAGTAAGGATGGTGTTCTTGGATGAAACCAGGCGACCATCCCTACGTATCAGGATGCGCCTCACACCCATCCTCCTTGATCTTTAAGCTCTGAACATATCCTCATCAGGAACATCAAGGAGATCCCATTCTGATATCACTCCTCTACTGGAATTGAGTGTTCTATGAGGTGTTACTGCGATTTGTATTCCACCTATTGTCGTTGCTCTCAGTAGTTCTCAGAATGTTGCTGACATAGTGTTATCGCGAGGATATCACCAGAACGCAATTTCATAACAGTTTTAGGAGGTCCTGCCAGTACTTCTAAACCTTTTTGGATAAAGAAGAGTGACATTTTCCCAATTGGTTTTTCACCTGTTGCATGAATGATTAAAAAGGTTGGTACATTTATGTTAGTATTCGATATCTTTTGTTTCTTACTTCTGTTTCCATATGCTGTGTCTATATTATCAGTACTTGGTTGGGACTTTGTTAGGGTCCCTGAAACATTTGAGGATGAAGAATTCATATTTAAGGAATTTTTAATTCGGCAGCAGAGCTCCCTCCCCACCCACCACAGAGACACACATGGACGCCCACTACCCGGCAAGCAAAGACTGCGCTCAGGAGTGGAATGCCAGTGCTACCCTGGACGCTATACTGGCACTGCAGCAGGTCTAGGATCCCGACCCCAGACAATGGGGTGAGAGACTTACTGCAACACCGTTGACCCTTGCAGGCAAGCCCACTAGCCGAATGATCCTGGCTGGGCCATCCAGGACCACCTGTCTTGCCGAAGCAGGGGCCAAAGTAGTGCAAGACTATGAGGATACTCCCTTTCCGGATGTCCATGGGTCACACCGCACGGCAGACACAACAGCAGGGCGTTGGATCCCAGTGATGGTGGTCTGGAAAAAGGATAGTGAAAAAGACTCAGGAAAAGTAGAGCAAAGAATACGGGAAGAAAAGCAATGAAAAAGAGGAAGAATGAAAAGGGCTAGTACCATCACTGGGAGGTCCCCTCCACCACAAACAGGTGCCCCACATGGAGGGGGTAGAGGTATGAAAACTGCCTTCTAGTTTCTAGGCTGTGATCATGTCTCCCATATCCTTGTAATCAATCTATGAAACACTCTTGTCCCTCCATCCCCTGTGGTCTTAATTTACTCTGCTGGAATTCTATCTGCACCTGAGGGTCTTACTGCTGTTAAGCTGTTTAACTGCTCTTTCAACCTCATGCCTAAGTGGAGGAGGTTCCAAATGAAACTTTTCCTGGCGAGAGGGCTTCTCCAAATTTTCGTTATCCTTTCTGCTGTATAGTTCCTCAGAGTATTCTGCTTCAAGTGCCAGAAGTACAGGTATACTCAGATTGCTTATTGTGTTTCTGCCATCTGTGCCCAATGCAGCAGTAAAGAGCATAAAAATAGATTACAAATGCGAAACAAAACACCCAATTCTGCTAACTGTATGTGTGTGTGTGGGGGGGGAGAAACTTACAAGCATGCCAAAGATGGAAAGATGAGAAAGAGCTTCAGAAAATCAAGCTAGGTCAGGATGTACCATTTAGAAGACAAAGTATACAACAACAATATCTAGTAGATAAAACCTCTTATGCTGTGAAAGAAAAGTAAAAAAAAAAAGTATCTAAAGGGATATTAATATGCATGAGTTTCTCACCTCACAATTACATCATTCTTGAATGGTAGAATTTAGTTTGAATCTCACTAGAGTGAATCAAATTAAAAAAGAATATGACCTTACTCATGAAAACACACCAACAATAGCTCCACTTCATGAAAACGCTATGGTAAGAAAAATAATGGAACAAGTACAAAAGGATTATGTTGCTGATGTGCATATACTGGTTAAAGGTATCTGAAATGCATCTATGATTTCCTCACCCCTTCCCAAGTGGGTATTTCTGTTGTGGCAAGTGAATTTTCTGAGTTAAGAGAAGTCAAGTAATATCAAATCAAATTAATGTTTTTGTTTTCTATTCGAAAATTTCTCCTTCGCCCTTTGTTTTTCTTTCTCTCTCGATGCCATAAAACATTGTGGTGCTGATGTGCATACACTGGTTTCAGGTAGTATAGTATGCCCACAGATAGGAGACCCTTCGACACTTCTCCGCATGTCAACAGAAGGAGAATCCATTCCGATAATAGGGTAATCAATCCGTATTTTGGGATGAGTTGTTTATTATTACACATTGGAAAATTAACTTTTCTTTTATGACCATTGTAGTTTTTAAAGTGGTAACTAATTTGCTTGTATAACAGTTGGAAAATTTTACCTATAAAGCACGTGATTTCGAATGTTTTGACCAATTCGTCCATCGCCTTATTTCTTTCTCCCCTTCAACATGAATTGACTCTTCTTGGCAGTCTGCCAACGAGAGCTCTCGCTCATGTGGTCAGACTATACCTGAAATATGTAAATTACCCCCCCCCCCCCCCCACTCCAACATAAATTTGACTTCTAATGTGACATCAAGTGAATTTACTATGGATTATGTGAAACTAAATAATCTCAAAACCAAATTTTTAAGTATTTTTTTTAAAACTCTTGAATCTAAAATAATAATTTCAATCCTAATTTGATATTATGAATCAGATTCTACAACTGCTGTTTAAAATATAAATGAAACTTCAGTATTCTTGCTAAGCACTCATTCAGAGCACACTCAAATAATATTTGAATATGAATGAGGTAGAAGAAATGTCCTAGGATATTATTGAAAATGAAATCATTAAGACTTATTAGAATTACAGGTGTAGCAAATATGAGTGAAACATAGAAAGGGCTAATATCATGTCATCCTTGCACTCAAGAATAATATGATATTTACCGTTCAATCTGAATCCATGGAAAATAACACCCAAACACATCATTCTTTTGCTTATATATCTGGATCCAGTTAAGAGCAATTAAGAGTAAATAACTCCTCTTTCTCTCTCTCTCTCAGAAGGCAAATTTTGCTAAGGAATTTATAACTTCTATGACTCTATATAACTGTCTAAGTTTAAAAATTGCTGTAGTCATTAAACTTCTGCATTTGCCAAAATCCTGCTCAAGCAGTTTTTATCAATTTCATATATAATCCAATCATTTGCATAAGAAATCACAGATAGTTCCTTTGCACAATGTTAGGAATTTAAAAAGAAGCCATTTATTGAAAGATACTTTAGCTTCCCAGGCAGAAATAGATAATACAATTCACAAAGGATATAAAAAAAGAAGCAGTATATGAAAGCTACTTTAGTACAGATTCTAAGAACTACTGCTGCATTAATGGAATGATCAAACAAGAAACTCTAAGGAAAGAAATACTCTGCTATCAATAATATGGAATAATAACCTATGAATCAGCTTCAGCCTTGACACAAAGTCATGGATAATGCATTAGTGAGATGACCAGGAGATTGGCATCACTAAACAACTGAAGATGTAAATATATTCAGAGAGTTATATGGAGTGGTGCTGATTTAGTTTCCTTAAAGATTTAAATAGTAATTTGGCTTGGATGAATGAGTGGGGCTCTATTTGAAAGTTAATAAGTTTTTGGCATAGCATTCTGTAGTGACAGAGCTATGTACTGTATTGGTACTTCAGGAAGTGGATCCACTTTTCCACTTATGTTCCTTTTTTTTCTAGTCATGACTACGTTGCCACAGTGCACATGCAGTAAAAATTATTAGTGTATGAATACAAATACATAACACATCAGTGTTCAATAGTGGATGCTGCTGATGCTGCTTTGAGCAAGACTGAGGAAGGCACATGCACTGCACGGACTACCTGCCTTGTGAAAGACCACTGTTAGGTGGCATGTGAGTAACACAGGTGTCTTAAGGAAAATTTTTATAACTTGAAATTTTTATGCTGACTTGTATAAGTGTGAATTTATGCCAAGATGGGGTCTGCTTCAGGCTTTACTATTCAGCCAACATCTGAGAAAATATTTTAGGTTATAACAAATTTTTGTTTATTCAAAGTTATCAGACACATCTTAACCAGTTTGTTTTTCTTAAATTTCATTTTTTGAATATAAATGAAATGGGATTATTTATAAAGGAAATAAAAATGTAAATATTCTGCTCTTGTTTTTTATATGCCTTTATTCTGAAAGAAATATAAAAACATTCCAGTTTACTCAATTAAATTCCAGAAAATATATAGATGTTAGTCATAAATTATCAAGATAATCTAGATATTAGTAATAATCCCAAGCATTTGTCTTCGTTCTAACTTTTAAAGTAGCATTTAAGTAAAATATGGATTTATATATATATATATTCTTACAGAAAGTATTTCTATAAAAAATGTCCAACTTGAGTTTCATAAATCTAATATTCACATTAGAGTTGCAATTTTTTAATATGGAATGTGACTAAGTGCATATAATTAAATAAAATAGAACCAATTAAAATTTACTTGCAAATATAAATTATTTGTGATCAAATTATTTCAAAAAAGCATTTAAAAAAAAAAAATTTTTTTTTCTAAATTTTTTGACTTGGCCTTGGACTCATGAGTCCAAGGCCATGTCTAGGCTACACATGGCCTTGGACTCATGAGTCTCAAAAAAGTTTGGCTGGAAGCCAAACATGAAAGGAAAGATGAGACAGGATGATGTATAGTTGCAATTTGATATATATCTGCTCTTTTGATTTAAATTCGGTTTTACTGCTCTACATTTAGATGTGATATTATTTTTTAACCATTTGTGGTTTCTAGTAATTTAGGAATGTTCTAAGTTTTTCTCGTACATTTTTCTTTTGATGCTGTAGGTCGATTACTTTTGAAGTAAGTCGATTATTATTAGGTTTTTCTCTGCTTTCTGTAATGTTTGCTTCATTGGATCTAAGATTGCATGTTTTCTTTTTTTTTTCTTCCAAATTCTTCTGTTTTCAAGAGTTCGAGGTTCTCATTTTTATGATTAATTTTTTTTTCTTTAAGTGCATTCTGTATATTCAAAGTCTTTTAATTTTGAGGTGTCAAGAATCTTTTCCAATTGATGGGAAAAGATTCTCGAGAATTTAAGCTTCAGTTTTGCTAATAGAATTTAGTGTTCATAATCAATATTTACTTTCATCGAAGTTTCTACATTTTAGAATGATATTTCCCCTTTTTTGTTGACTAGGCTATAATTAATATATTTTAACTTTTGCCATCAAGTAAGGTTCAGATGTAATTTTGATTGTCTCTATAAAAAAAAGAAAGTTTTAGTAATCACTAATCCTATTATTCTAATGTTAAGCTTATTTGTTAGTGGTTATTCATAATACAGCAATTCTTCAATTATCTATGCACAGTGACAGAGCAATCCAGTTGAATAACTGAAGGTATATAATTACATGGTGCCATACAAAAATCAGTTGGCATACTAGTTCATTCATTTTATGGATGGATAAGTGAGAGATCACTGTAGTACTTTATGGTATAAACAACACCAGAAGGACAAAATAAATAATTTAATTACAACTGTTTAATTACTTTAGTTTAGTTATCTTGTTACAAGAAATATGATTAGAACATATTCACTAAAATGGTCAAGATTGAATCCAGATGAAAGTATAGAATTTCAAGCTACTTCAGGATGGTGTAATCGTTTTATGAACAGACAAAATCTGGTAATATGACAAAAAACGAAAATTGCTCAAAAACTACCAGCAGATCTTGACCACAAACTTACCAGTTTCTATAAATTTATTATTCAGTTGAGACAAGAACATAAATTTCTATTGTAAAATATTGGAAATATAGATGAAACTCCTATGAGCTTTGATATGATAAGCAATAAAACAGTGGCGTCTAAAGGTAGTAAGAGTGTGCTAGTTCGAAGTACAGGTCATGAAAAAAGATTTCCAGTTGTGTTGTCAAGTTTGGCTGATGGAACCAAGTTAAAACCAATGATCATCTTCAAATGTAAAACTAAACCTAAGATAAAATTTCCTTCAGGTGTTTTTGTACATTTTCACGAAAAAGGATAGATGGAAAAGGAAAATGGTGTGAAATTATGGATAAATAATGTGTAGAACACACGACAAGGAGGTATAATGAAGAAATGCAGTTTATTAGTATGGGATATGTTTCGTAGTCATTTAACTGAGAATACTAAAAGTCTTCTAGAAAAATAACACAAAAATTGCTGTTATACCAGCAACCAATGTTGTGCAATTTTGTGATTAAAGCTGATTTTCATTGACATAAAGAAAAGTAGAGACTGTAATAAAATCGTTTAAAAAGTGTGATATCTCTAATCTTATAGATGGTACGGAAGATGATCTGTTGTGGGACACTGATGACAATGAAAACAAAATCAATTCACCGGATTCGAACTGGGATCCATATGACGATCATTTAAACCAGCATTTCCCAAACTTTTCCTACGACGGAACACTTCACAAATCCTGAAATTTTCATGGAACATCTTGGTTATTTTGTAATGTATTAATTAATAATGAATTGTTAATTTAGCTGATTTTTTATTATTAATTAATAATTAATTAAACATCAATTAAATAAACATCATTAAATTAATTTGTGCTGATTTTCATTGACATATCCCATTCTGATCACCAAAAATTTATAATATTATTATAAGTACTTACGAATGAATGCAGACTTTTTCTCCTGTGTGCTGGTAGTTTTCTCCTCCTTTTGTACATCCTGGAGATCGCTTTGTAGGCTGGTGGTGGATGACTCACTATCTGTTACATCACAAACATCTTCAATAAGAGTTCTTAATACCAAAATTAAACAAAGTCCCTTGTCTCTTATTCATATTAAAATTTAAATCAGCAGGCACCTATTACTTTTAAAAAATCATGGCACTACGGTTTTTCGAAACTTTCACACTACAATACAAACTTGCGAAGAAAGTATTCAGTATTACTAGATTTGAGACCGGATACAGACTACCTTGATCTTCAATTTTAGTAGAAACATTTTCTTTATACTTCCTTGCTGATTGGTCACTAACATTTGCAACACAGATGTTATTTCTTTCAGTTTTGAGAACAGAGGATACACCACCCATTGTTATAATCCACTTGCAGGCAATTTTTATGACCTGTCATAAAAAAGGTATTCCCTTTATCAAATGTTGAAAGGTTTCGATGTATGAAAATTAACGATAATTCATGAATACTTCCACGTATTCATGAATACTTCCACGTATTCATGAATTAGTGAATTAGTGACCAAGCCGTGTATTTAAAAATACATGGCTTGGTCACTAACATTTGCTACAAAGATGTTATTAGGTGTTCTAGGTCTGAGCTTTTCGACATATTCACGAATATTATTCTCCTCAGAATATTTCCACTATAAAATATTTATTCATGAAAAATGCTTAGAAAACTAAAATGACTAATTCCAGGAGAACTTCTCGCAGAACACTTATTCACCTTCCGCGGAACACAATTTGGGAAACCCTGATTTAAATAATGAATCTGAAGAACTATTTTCAACAGATGATGAAGAAA
This sequence comes from Typopeltis vanoorti, assembly GCF_054136105.1. Classification (NCBI taxonomy): domain Eukaryota; kingdom Metazoa; phylum Arthropoda; class Arachnida; order Uropygi; family Thelyphonidae; genus Typopeltis; species Typopeltis vanoorti. Next base: position 189,908,465 of record NC_143549.1, on the reverse strand, counting down.
ATTAAGATGAAAATTGAGGTTAATAATTATTATTTGTTTTTAAGACTTACATCTATTGTAATATTTTAAATAAATTTATGTAACAAAAAATTAATCTGATTTGTTTATAAATACTGCCTATTTTCTTATATAACAATGTGTTGTAACTACCCGAATGTTCATCCAAGAAATAAAGCTTCCCTTTTTATACTCGCTGTATAAGACGACTCATGATTTCGAGGGTTTTTCTGTAGTATTTGAGAGTTGTCTTATACGATGACATATACAGTAACTATATTTGCAATTGTCTGAATGGTAGACCATGCTCTGGATACTCCTTCACATGGGATTAAAAAAGATATCAGTGTTGCAAAGATGTCTCTATAGGTTTGAGAGACTATCCTTAAAATCTGCATCAGCTAGGAAACATTTCCACAACCTTAATACAAGGTGCTACTCAAAAGTTTGGAGAACTTGAATAGTGCGCACAAAATGGCTGTAGTGCGGCCTTCTACTCCTACAAGGGGGAACCAGTACCCTTCACAAATTAGTATGTCAACAGCCAGCAAGCTGAGCGACTGCATTCTTGGGTTATGCGTGTTTTTGTAACATCATGTTTTAGTGGTTTGGAGATTTTCTTCTCCAACTGAAATGGATTTTAAGGTGCAAAGAATCTTCATCAACTGCTGCAGAAGCTGAGGCAAAACAGCAATAGCCAAATTTACCACAGCTGAAAAAAGCATGTACAATGTACTAGCAACTATTAGTAAGCATTTCAAATACCTAAATTTCATCAAAATTCATCTTTACCATGATGTTTAATAGTGCGATTACATAGAAAGAGCTAATTATGGAAAGAAACAAAAATAATGATTATTAATATGTTCACATAATAAGGAAACAAGACACTTAATAAGGACATAAAAACAAAGGGGGATATATATATATATATATATATACCTGAGCAGATAAATGGGGAGCTGCCTTATTCTGTCCTAATGTCAAATGTCCAGTTGTGATATCACCTACTGAACCTCTTGTAACTTCCTGTTGCCAACTTCTGGTTGAAAGACTCTGTCCTGCCATAGGGCCTTGCAGAAGGGGTGGATGGGGTACTTGCTCAGGAACTTGTTCCCTAAATAACACTGAATTACCACCTGCATCCTGAGATGTGCCATGACTGACTACAGTAGTGGATGCTACAGGACCAGTAGCTCTGAAATTATGAAGAAGATTGGAAGGCAGAGTTTCTAACTGAGGTACTTTAGGTTGACCACCCATCATGAAATATCCTCCCTGCTGCTGTTGCTGTTGTTGTTGCTGCTGCTGCTGCTGTTGTGTTGGAACTTGAGATAGGTGAGGACTCTGAACCACCATTTGATGACCAGTAGATGAATTTGGACAGGGTTGTTGATATGGAGGTACAAAGCTCAAATAATTCCACATCATCCCAGTTGGTCCAGTGAGATAGGCATGTTGAGGAGTGGTTACTTGCTTACTGCTTTGCTGCTGTTGCTGCTGCTGTGGTGGTTGTGGTGGTGGTGGTTGTGGTGGTTGTGGCTGTTGTTGCTGCTGGGATTGTTGCTGTTGTTGTGATGGTGGAGGTGGTGGTGGTGACTGTTGAGGTGGTTGGTTTAATTGAGCTTGATGAAAGGTATAATCCATTGCTGAAGCAGGTAGCATATGAGGAAGCACAGTCTGCATGTAACTGGGAGGCACTGAGTTGCTTCTTACCATTGGACCAATAGGAGCAACACCACTCCTAAATGAATATAATGACCAAAATGCATATAAGATTTGCTACAAACATGTAATACAGATAATTTCTAAAGATAATCATTAATTTATTAACTAAGCACAATGATTTGATATATTTAATCATTTGAAGCACATTCCAAAAATCATATCACACTACTAAACTGAAATCTACATTTTTCCCTTCAATAATTTTTCACAATATATGAAACTACTCCATAATCAAACTTATATTATGATACTGAAATTAGAATTTCAAAATTCCAGAATTAAAATGTCCATATATATCATATATGGATTCTATCATTTAAATATTATTTAAAACATCACTAGCCTTTTCATTGCCATGGCAATGAGCCAGCAGGAATTGCAATGCTTTGTCATGATTCAAATGAGATTCTCAATTAATTGACTAACTTATTTGCATTAGTGTTATTTGCATTCTTGATTAGTGTTATATATTCATCCATTTTGTTCACCAAGGAATTCATTACATCATCAGCATGTGCCAATTTCATTTTCCACGTTCAAAATCAATTAAATGGTAGCTTCCCACTTTTTTTTTGATGAACAATGGCATGCTCTTTTTAATGTGAAGTCTGTCATTTTTTGATGGTATGGAAATTGCAAGTATCACTGGTGTATGAAAGCAAGCATATGCAAGAAAGTGATGTAAGACTTGACAGCTGAGTTTGCGAGGATGAGGCAAGAGACAAAGCTTATGAATAATAAACTTTGGTTTCGTTCCACTGAATTCTGTGTTTTGTAATATAAAGCATGGTTTGCTAAACTGGATTTGCACAAATGTCAAACTGCACAAATTTGTCTGGAAGAACATCAGGAATACATTTCTCTTAACGAAACCAAGAAATCCGGTTTAGCAAACCACATTTTATCTACAAAACATAGTATTCAGTAGAACAAAAGCAAAGTTACACAAAAGGTACCTTTCTTCCAAAAGACTCTACAAAGAAAGCTGTGAAGTACATAGTCATAACCCGAATCTAAACAAAAATGATTGCCTAAAACTTGTGCAATTTTGAGAAGTTATATAAACCAATACTCACAATTCATGTGTTTTTTCATAATTGAAATTAAATTTTGTTTATAATTTAAAAATAATTAACTAAATCAATTTATTGTTTATTTATTTATTTATGCTTATGGCTACATGACACTGGTAAATGAAAAGTACAATCACAATTTCCAGAAACAAATGATGAAAATCTTAACATATAAAAGTTCATTACATAAAAGGAACAACCTGCTTTCTAAGTCTTTCTTTTTTTTTTAAAAAAATAAAGCAAAATAACTTGTCATAATCAAGCCATGGATAATTATCGCCCTGCTGCAACAAGTATGACAAGGCTGCATGTTCTCACAACACTTTCACAACATAAATGTAGCTGTATCTGAGGTTTAAGTAGAGAGCAGTTGTGTCTTGTGTGAGAAAACTTGATCCATTAGAGGAGGCCCATTTCACATTGTATCATCATCTTCTAACATGAGGAGGAGTTCTGCTGATATTATGATGAGGACTATGAGAGTGACTACGAGAATACCGTCTTCGTGGTGAGACGGGACCGTGATCTTCTGTTTCCTCTGTAACCACTGCCACCACCATACCAACTACAGGTCAAGATCCAGGCTGGAAAGCCTGGATTTTGACCTGTAAGGCTTGAAAGGCTGGAAAGCCAATTTCAAGGCCTCATCAATAACCTTGTGGATGTCCTGTAGGACACCACCATGAAATTGGCACCATGTACAGTCGTACACAATATGAGTTTGTTGGACCATTATTCTCTCCATATGTCAGTTATTGATGGCAGCACAGCTGAAGAGAGTTCGTCCATGGACCAGAGAGGCTTTCTAGATTTGAGGCGAAGCTTGTCTTCTCCGTATGTGTGGTGGAGCAATGTTAGATAGAACAGGCAGTCAGGAGTGCTTCTCACTGTCCACTAATTGGCGCATGGTAGAGTTTAGCTGGGTGTCTATAATGTTAGTGTGTGTACTTCTTTCCCAGACAGGGGCACAATATTCTGCTGCAGAGAATGCAAGGGCTAGTGCAGACGACCTTAGGACTTCTGCACCACAACCCCAGGTTGTTCCAGCTAGCCTTGAAATGATGTTATTTCTGGTTTTAATTTTATTGGAGAGGTTAATGATGATGTGCCTTTTATAGGGTAGGCTTCTGTCCAGGCTCACTCCAAGGTATTTTGGGTGAGGCTCGTGTTCTACCATTTTTCCACAGAAAGAAAGGTTGAGTTGTCGATTTGCCTCTTCATTGTACAGGTGAAATACTGAGGACACTGTTTTCGTTGGATTTAGCATCAAGTACCACTGCTTGAAGTACTCTTCCAGGGTGTTCAGGTCTGTATTCAAGGTTGATTCTAGGTTGGTAAAGGAGGTGGATTGATGTAAGATCGCTAGGTCATCAGCGTACATATACTTGCTTGATCTAGTATGAGGTAGATCATACACGCAGATGTTAAAAAGTATAGGGGATAACACAGAGCCCTGAGGAAGACCGTTGTGAAGGAATCTGGGTCTGCTATTTTTTCCGCCAATATGGACCCGGATCTTTCTGTTGGAGAGAATAGATTCAAAAAGTTGTAAAGTTTTTTACACTTTATAATATTTCCTAGTTTTAGGAGGAGGCCCCTGATCCAGACAGTGTCATAAGCAGATGTTAGGTCAATGAAAGTGGCTCCAGATTTAAGCTTCTTCTGGAAGCCTGCTTCAATTTGAGTTGTCAGTGCCAGGACCTGGTCACAGCAACTTCTTCCTGGCCTGAAGCCAGCTTGTTCAGTCGGGAGTGCTCTTTCGATGAGTTGTGAAATTCTTTTAAGGAGAATTCTTTCAAAGAGCTTAAAGGTGGTGCAGTGCAAAGCAAGGAGATAGGTCGTAGGTTTTCCACATCATTTGGATCTTTCCCTGGTTTGGGCATGGCAATTATTTTGGCTTCCCACCACAGCTTTGGTAATTTACCAGTCATGATGATTTTTGAGAAAAGGGGGCAGCCAGCCATGTTTGGCCATGTTGACCAAGATGTTTTAGGAACTCAGAGAGTATGCCATCCACTCCTGCAGCTTTGCCATTCTTGGTAAGTTTTAAGGCTATTTGTACCTCTTCCCGAGATACTGGGTGTACGAGTTCAGGAAGCTCGGGTTCCGCCTTCAGGATGTGTCTGATGGAAGCTTGTACAGCAATTTTCCTGGTAGAGCTAGGATGAATCTTGGAGGTTTTCAATAAATGGTTAGCCATTTGATCAGGAGTTATCCCTGTTGTTTTGTGTGTCGTTGGCTCTGCTCCACCTAATTTTCTCAGAAGTGACCAGCTTCTCCAACTAGATGTGACGAAATTGAGTTCATTGATGGTTGAGATCCATCTTTCCTTTCTGTTTTTATCTAGGGTTAATATGAGCTCCTTAGCAATAGTTGGATCTTCAGTTTCCTCATATTTGGCTAGGAGTTCCTCACTTTCTCTTCTCCAATATGGGATATATTGTTTACTGCAGCCTCTAGGGATAGAGGCTTTTGCTGCAGATTTGAGTAGTTTAACAAATCTAGGATAGCAATTAGGAGTGGGTGGAATTGCTCTAATGGTTTGCTCGATTTGTTTCTGAAATGCAGACCAGTTGGACCTGTGGAGATTCCATTTAACGATCGGTGTTCCGCTGATAACTGGGATTGATGTTCCTATCTCTATTAATGTAGGACAATGTTGACTATTAGGGAATCTGTTAAGGATGGTTCTGGTTGATGGAAGAGGGTGGTCTTCGGAGTCTTTAGTGACTATGCACAGATCTGGAGTGTAGGTTCTGTTCCATCTGGCTGAGTAAAGAGTGCCATCCTGCTTGGCATCATAATTCAAATACAAGTTATATGTATCCATCCAGTTAGCTAGATTATTACCATCCCGGTTGTTAGAGGAATAGCCCCACATGGTGTGATGGGAATTGAAGTCACCAACATAGATAGCAGGGTGAGGAGGAGGTCGGTCCATCTGATCAGGCCAGGATTGTGATGGAGGTTTGTAGACATTGGATGGTGATATTTTGAACTTTAATACCTATGGAGTATTCTGTATCAGGAACACTTTGAGTTAAATTTATTGTAATTTATTTTGAATATCTATTAATGCAGATGGAGCTATTATCCTGCAGCCGATATTGTACATAATAACATGTGCTTTCAATTAAATTGTTCTTTTTTGAGTTTATATATATATATATATATATATATATATATATATATTTTTTTTTTTTTTTAACCAACTGTTTTGTTTTGCTAGCAGCAATGGGATCGCATCTTTCAATTTTCCCCAATATCTACCAGTTTATTCATGAAGATGAAATCTATTTCTGAAAATCAGCAACACAGGATGATTGAAATGCTTAGGAAACATCTTGGCATTTCCAGCTTGTTCACATCCAAGTATCTGACCAACTTTTTCATTTGAAATTTTGAGACTAACTTCTTATTACTTTAATAATAGACATGCATCATCAATTAATTCACAATATTCATATGGGTTTTATAAGAGTCCAGTATTTTGGGTCTTATGAGTATATCTGATTCCTAGACATGTGTTTGTGTTCTGTTTTGACTGAAGTAAATACTGTCTGCATTGTCATGACTTTTCAATCTTCTGATGCACTCCTAACTACATCAATCTATTTATAACTGCCTTTTTCTCCTGGTCTTTTACTCTGCCATTTTCACTTCACATACACATTTTTCTAAACTCATTTCCCATTCTAAATTTCCCACTCCAAATCAGCTCCAGTTACCCATTCTTGAATATTAATAATGTCATATTCTTTTTCTAATATCTCCAATCTAAGTAAGCATAATGTGTCTCCTATGTTGACAGTGTGTTTAACATCATTCTCCTTGCCTATATGGATTATGTTGGATTGGATTTATATAGATAATGTCATTTACATGCGTTGAGGAAATAAATAAAGATAATATCATAAATAGGAATAAGAAATGAAATGAAAGGACTAAATCTAAAACTCTTGATCTTTGTGTTCTCTCTGCCTCACAGTTCTTCCACCGATGGAGCTACCCAAGTTGATTTTGAAGATTATTATAGTCACCTGTCTTATAATTCCGCATAATTTTTTTCTCTTTGATACTTCTGCATGTCTATTCAGCCTCCAAGTCAAGAGTGCATGGTTAAGCTCACTGATGGGAGGGGTAAGACTGATATTTTGGTAACAATCAATTAGATCCTCTGGTGAAAGGACCAAATCTAAAACTCTTGACCTTCTTTGTGTTCCCTCTGCTATATGTTGCCTGAGACGTTTATTCCTCAAGAATTCCAGAAATTCTATACCTTTACTACTGTATGCTACTTTCTCTGCCCAATTTATATTGCTATTATGATCCATAACGATTGCTTGCTTTGCAATTGTCAGACTGATCTGCATAAACATTTCTTGCTCATCACTCTGTGTTCTCCACCCTGACCTATAGCACCATCAAACTAAATATCTTGTCCTGCCCACCTTATACCATATTCAAAACTATTAGTGCCATTTCTTTCTAAATTCTCTGCAGGACTCAATCTGCAACCACATTTCACTGATTCCAATAATCTTGGGATAAGGTGAAGCTATCAATGCTACTAATTCACTTTCTTTACTCTTGTCATTTGTATAATGAAACATCAATGCATTGTTACCATTGCCATACCTATTATTATTTCTCCTCCAGACTCCAAGTGGAAAAGTGGAAAAAAACTTCCAATATCTTTCTCTAATCCAGAGTAATTTAATAATAAGGTGTGACACCTTTTGACAACTGACATATGGAAATATGTCTTCTGCATTGCTTCAACCTTGGTATCACATCTGGGTCTGGTTCCCACTGAAGAGACCTCAATAAAGGTCGAAACCAGTCTGGGTAGTGACCCTTCCCATAATGCATAATATTATACATGGAGATCACTTTCCCTAGTATCCCATAATGCAAAGCACATCTCCTTGCGGAGATGTGCTTTGCATTATGGGATACTAGGGAAAGTGATCAGAACTCAGTCCACTTTTTCCACGAGTTGCCCCAGTCCTGAAATACTTCAGGCACAAACTTTGTTTACTTACACTTGGATAAAGGATTAAACTAAATATATAATTTACAAGTTATGTTCTCTTACCACCATTTGAATGTTTTAATTTTTCTCTAATTATATCATAATGTTGTGCATTTTCTTCTAGTAAAGAATTATCTTATAAGGGAGGTTGAATTAATAGAATAATAACAAAAAAAAATATATATATAATACTATTTCCTATGAAGTTTATTCTGGAACACTTTCTAAATTTATGTGTATAATATATGTACTCTTTTCTATCTCTCAACCATATTTTGTAAAATTTCAATCTATACTTATAAGGAGAATTTCACAGTCATTTCACCATCCTGGTCATTCATCTTCCACACAACTTCATTGTTCTCAGGAAATGCAGGTGATCATATATGTGCACACAGTGGTCTAGATCCATATCAAAGCCTCCTTATAAAGAAGAATTATAACATCCTTATCTCAAACTTGACTGTGCATGTTTTTCAAAATTCAAGTGATTTTTGGAGCTATTTTGTCCTCTTTTGCAATATGCTAACTGAACTAACTTCCTGTCTATCGTTATTTGTTATTTCCTTCCAGTCCAGTTCCATTAATATAATACACAGCTTTTGGTCTTTTTTTATTTTAAAGTGTATACACCTTTCCACAACGAACTTGCAAACATTATTCTTTGCTAAAGTGTCAGGATATTTAAATCAGTTTAGGATTATCAGCAAAAAACTGGATATTTTCCATATTCTCCATGAAATCATTCCTTATATTATTAATGCACAAATTAAGGAGCATCAACCAAGTATGACACAAATGAATAAGTAGCATCACTGTATGCCACATCAAGGTCATGTGCATTCTTCTTGATTTAACTCCATCATAAACATCACTTTCTGATGTCTGTCCATCAGCCACTGTCTTCTTCATGTCCAGCTTCATATCCAACTCCACAACACAGTTCTGCACAGTATTCTATTAAATACCTTCACAAAGTCCAGCAGTGTCATGATGAAACCATTTCCTTTATCAAATTTAACTGTCACTATATTGTACAAAATGAGTAAATTACTAATGCCAGAGTTAATCTTCACAAAGCTATGCTTCTCTCTCTCTCTCTCTTCCCAGAGGAGTATCATATTCTCTAGCCACTAATCCTCAAATTCCAAACTTAACCAACTGTTCCAATACCTTAACTTTTCTGGACTGGTAGGCTCAGTGGTTAACATATGCACTCTCCAGCCAACAAACTGCAGGTTCAAATCCCACCATGGGAATTGGATATTTGTGATTGTCTTTAGGTGTGAGATGAATTTCATTGTCGCATACCAGACAATGAAATACTGCTCTGTTTATTAGAGGCCTGAAGTGGCTTGAAAAAGTTTCATGTTTGGTCTCCAAAGCAGATTTTCTGGACTATATAAAAAAAACATTAAAAAAATAAATAAAAATAATTAAATATTTTCCCTTCACTTGTTTAAGTTAAGGGATATTACATCCCATATTGTTTCTTAGCCGAATAAGAAACTCCAAAGAGTTTCATGCCGAATATAGAAATTATAAAGTTCGGCGATTCCAAGCGTAAGCAAATACCTGGATAGCAGCAACTGACCCTTAAGGTAGTGCAAGCTGAGGCAACTCACAGCAAAGGTGGAGCAAGCTCTGATCACTATTCTTGATATTTACCCATAATGTGAACTTAGCTCCTAGGAGCCGTATTACTGTTCAACATTATGAGAGAAGGTCACTACCCAGACCGGTTTCAACCTTTATTGAGGTCTCATCAGTGAGTAGGTAGACCTAATTAATTAATACCAAGTTTGTAGCGAACAGAACTTACATCCCTTCTATGAGAATTGCCAAGTGGTGTCCTAATAAACTATTAAATATATGAAGAGCCAAAGGCTTCAATTCGGCGACACATAACTTGTTTAAGTTAAGGGATATTACATCCCATATTGTTTCTTAGCCGAATAAGAAACTCCAAAGAGTTTCATGCCGAATATAAAAATTATAAAGTTCGGCGATTCCAAGTTCTGCAATCCACACACCTTCAATCTATCCTCATAGGGAACATTCTACAGGCCACTAACCATCTTGGTCACTTGCCTCTGAATCCTCTCCACCACTTCCTCATTCTCAAGAAACCCAGGGGACAAGACCTGAGCACAGTAATCCAGATGTGGGTGTATCAAGGCCTTATAAAGAAGAATGACAACTTCCTCATCTCTACTCGTTAATGTGTTCTTCAATAGCCAAGTAATCTTATGGGCTACCTTAGCAATATGTCCTCTAAATTTTAACTCTTTGTCTACCACCACCCCTAAATCTCAGGCTTGATCTATTTCCTGGAGTACAGTCCATCAATGTGATACACTGATTTGAAATAAAATAAAATTTAAAAATAAAAAATAAAAATAATTAAAATGGGGGAGGGAACATTATTGCTTGCCATTTATGAGAATGAGACTCTCCAATTCTGTAGTAAGATGTACTGGATGGTATTTAATTCTTGTTGGATAGCTTGGGAATTGGAGCAGATAACGTGCTCTGTTGAGCAAAGATTTGAAGATGCCTATTTTTTGAGATGGATGATGTGTTGAATCTTGCTGTATATAGCAGCCTGTAAAGGTAGGTTTACAATGAACAGAAGTAGCAAGTATTTCAGAAGATGATAAGGAAAGGAGTAAGTCCAGGAAGGATAATTGTCCATCCTTTTCATTTTCCACAGTAAAGTTAATGTGTTGGTGTAGGCTGTTGATTGGGGTTAAAAAGGCAAGTAGAAATCTACTGTATTCTCTACTGTAGAGAAGAGAATAGGTATTCTTCATGATGCTCTAAGTAGAAATTAGCAAGTGCAGGTGACAAGTTTACCAAGGCAAACCTCACAATAAACAGATGGGTTGTCAACATATCTGGACATTCCCCTACTTCTACAGAAACTTCAGTTCTAGCTAAAGGATATGATTTTGCTCTAGCACCTAAGAGAATTCCATATCTGGATTTCCTACATAACATTGAGAGGAACCTATCCATCCTCTCAAGTGATAATGCTAATAAACTCCAACTTGAAGTCTCCTCAGTACTACACAGAGTTAAATCCTTCACCAAACTTATCTCTAGCTGAGATCAAGGCTCTAAAATTGTTGAGACACAATAACCATCTCACCATAACTAAAGTAAACAAAGGTAAAGCTGTGGTTATCATGGACACTGCTGAGTACAACAAAAAATTTCTCTTCTGTTACAAGATCAGTCCACTTACCAGGAGATTTCCCAGAATACTACCAACAGCCAAATTAACAAACTTAATTCCTTACTCAACAAAGTGATTAGTTGGGATTAAGACACTATCAAAAAACCAAAGACCCATTTTGGTAGGCATCCACATTTTCATGGCCTTTCAAAAATACATAAGGAGGTCCATTAAGTCCCATCTTTTAAGCTTCTGCACTGGCTGTGAAGAATTCTTCACAAACCTCCATGAAGAATTCATCAGATTTTTTTGATAAAAATAAAAAACTTAACCCTTCAACCTACAGACCCCATGATTAGCTTTGATATCCAGTCCTTATTTACTAGTGTACCTCTGGCTCACACTAAATCTGTTATCAGATGAGTTTCCTCCAGATATAGTTAAAATGTTCAACTTTGTTATGCATTCAGGATATTTCATCTGCAGGAACCAGTTGTACAAACAGATTGAAGGAACCACCATGGGAAGCCCCTTGTCACCTGCACTTGCTAATTTCTACTTGGAGCATCTTGAAGAATCCTTACTCTCTTCAATACAACCTCAACCTTCCATTTGGGTTTGATATGTAGATCATGTTTGCCATCTGGCCAGACTTGGAAGAATCTCTACTTACCTTTTTTAACCAAAATCAACAGCCTGCACTAATGCATCAACATTATTATGGAAAAAGAAAAGGATGGACAATTATCCTTCCTGGACATCCTCCTTTCCTGTATTTCAGAAGGGGGTACACAGCAAGATTCAGCACATCATCCATCTCAAAAAATAGGCATTTTCAAATCTTTGCTCAACAGAGCAAGTAATCTGCTCCAATTTCCAAGCTCTCCGACAAGAACTGAACATCATCCAGTGCATCTTACTAAGAATGGGAGAGTCTCATTCTCATAAATGGCAAGCAGTAATGCCCTCTCCCCCATTTTAATTATTATTATCATTTTTTAATTTAATACAATGCTGTCATTTGATTATGTAATTAAATTAAATTTTATTTCAAATCACTTAATTTTAAATGTAGGCCTTAATTGTAATCTTATTTTATTGTAACCACCTACTAGGTAGTATCTGGCATGTGATTCAGCTCTGTAAATAGGATTAACATTCTTTGTTGTAGCTTCACTTTGTGATGATGCAGATGACCAGATAGTTTCTGGTTGAATATTTGCAATAATAAAATTACTATATTCTTGTGTATAAAAAATCAACTATATATATATGAGGGTGGTCTGAAAAGTTCTCGGCCTAACAATGAAAAAACGAATTTAATTTCAAAATTACTTTTATTGCTCAACATAATCTCCCTTAAGACTAATACATTTATTCCAGTGATGCTCCAGCACCATTATCCTGTCCCAATAGTGGTTCTTAGTAAGATCTGCAAAATACCCCTCTACAGCTGTAATAATCTCTTTATTTGAAGAAAAACGATGACCACCAAGAAAGAGTTTTAGTTTTGGGAAGAGAGAGAAGTCAAAGGGAGCCAAATCTGGGGAATATGGTGAATGTTCCAACAATTCATAGTGCAGATCCCTTAATTTTCCCATTGCAAAACACTTTTGTGGGCAGATGCATTGTCCTGATGAAAGATGATTTTTTTCTTCTGCAAACCAAGTCTTTTCTCACAACTTTTTTCATCTGGTCTGGTTAAAAGGTCGGAATAATATTCCCTGGTTATTGTTTTACCCTTTTCAAGATAATTAATAAACAAAATGCCTTTAGCATCCCAAAACACTGATACCATGACCTTTCCTGCTTTCCTGATGAACCAACTTTGTTTTCTTTGGCGCTGAACAACTGGTTTCTGTCCACTGTTTTGACTGTGGACAGAAACCAGTTTTGACTGCTGTCTGGAGTCAAACAGCAGTCAAAACAGTGGGTAATGGTGAATCCAAGTCTCATCCATAGTAATAAAGTGATGCACAAAATTAGTTTTATTCTTGTTAAAACGTTCCAAACACTGTTCAGAGATTTTCATCAAGTGCATTTTTGAGCTGTGAGCTAGCGTGGCACCCATCTTGTGCAAAGCTTTTTTTCATTTGCAATTCTTCATGCAAAATATATCCTACACATTCTTTTGAAATGCCTATAGTCTGAGCAATTTCACGCACTTTGACTCGCTGGTCATCCAATAACATATCATGCAATTGATCAATGATTTCTGGTGTTGTTACACTTTCTGGACATCCTTTACGTGGATCATCTTCAAGGCTGGTACGGTCACGTTCAAACTCGAGAGTCCATTTCTTAATTGTCGAAAACAAAGGAGAAGAGTGCCCATAAACTTTTATGAACTTCAAATGAATTTCTTTTGGCATTAAACCTTCTTTTACAAAGAATTTTATAATCGCATGATACTCAATTTTATCCATTTTAAGGGATACAGACAACACTTTTGCTTCAGACAGCTGTATAAAACAAAATACTTGATAGAATGATTTGCAATTTCGGATGGATGCTTATGACAGATGTACCAACTTACGAAAAAAAAATCTTGCCGATAGTGTTGCCATCTACGGTCAAGGCCGAGAACATTTCAAAACACCTATAATAAGCCAAAAGGCTTATTATAGTATTATTATTATTATTATATATATTATAGGAGTTTCGTACCCGGTTATAAAATAAAACGGGATTTACCATCTCCCTTTAACTTAATTTCAAAACACCATTGTTTTTTTTTTTCTCCCCTGGCTGCTATCTCACACCGGATAGCTTCAAATGTATCCACAACTTTTGTCTACTCTTCACATTTCAACTCTTCTGTTATCATCATCAGTAAACCCCCCCATTTACTCTGCAAGGTCTCTCTATACTTCCTGAAAGTAAAATACTCCTTATATTCTATTTCTATAACTATAGTATCCTCTATCATCAACAAAAAGTTAATGCCAGCAATTTAAGTCAAAAACAATGCCTCAAAATCCTCACCCTTAATCCTGATGTTTCCGAAATTTGTACACGTGAACTGCGATATTCCCTTGTGCTCTAAGAAACTATATTCAGCACATTTTAATCATTACTATTCTCCCACTCACTTGCCTCAAGGTTGTCTAACACATGCTCATCTGCATCATCCCTAAATAGTTCTAGTTTCCCTGATTTTGCACTTCTAGTCACCCAGTGAAAACAACATTTTCTTCAACCACTTAACTCCACTCAAGTCTGGTCTAGTAAGCTAATTGGTCAGTGTATTTGCTCTCTAACCAACAGGCTGCGAGTTTGAATCTCACCATGGACATGGATGCTTGTGATTTTTTTTTTTTTTTTTTTATGTGGGAGATGAATTTTATTGTGTGAGACCAATTCCTAGCTTACTGGGGGCCTCGAGTGACTTGAAAAAGTTCCATGTTTCATCTCTAGAGCTGAGTTTCTGGATTAAACAAAAAATAAATAAAAATACTAAAATGACAAAATTAATTTTAAAAAATCTTTAGCTCACCTACAATACTAATGTACCTTAGGTTTATAATCTTTTGTGGAGATGGGAGTCACAGAAAGTCCACAACTTTATTCCCACCTGTGCTCTTCCACACATCATATTTTCATGCCTTACTTCAGCAACAGTTACCAGGGTGCTACCTTGCTTGTTACGTGACTTACATTTCTGACACTTACTTTTGGCAGACTCTCCCACTTTTGGTCTTAGTAATGAATCTCTGCTTCTCCCCCCCCCCCCCACATGCAGTATCTTACAAAAATTCTTGTGTAGAGGCTTAAGTGCTGTGAGGACATTATGTTGGAGGTTTAATGGATTTTTTACAACACTCAAAAAGAATTAAAATAGAATTTAATACTTCCTATATTTCGTCCTAGTCACTAGGACATCTACGGGGATTACAAAGACAATTAATGTAACATGCACACAAAAACTTACAATACTAAGCCCAACCACGTGGGTGACAATAAAGTCCTATCTAGGTGGAGCGCCTTCTAAGGGCAGTAGTAGGTGGCCTGGAATGTAAGGTGGGACCTCTGGTGATGACTGTTTCCCAAATCTTCGGAAGCTTAATGCAACCGAATTTGTTAAGATTTGGTTGGTTTCTGAGAGCTGCTGCTGCTTCTAAGAAAAGTCTCTCTTTCTTGAATTTGCTGTGGTGGAGCATGGTGGTTTTCTTCCATGATACTCTGTGGGTGGTGTCCAAAACATGGTCAACCAAGCCTGAATGGCCATAGTTGTGTTTAACGATGTACGACTTAGGAGGGTAGAGGAGGGAAAGATCAGCGCCCTCCTCTCTCTCTCTGCCTGGAGTTTACAAAGTACCCTGTTCCTGTAAGCTTGCGTACTTTGGACAGACAGGCAGATCAGCATCCATCCGCCTGGAGGAACACAAGTCGTACATCGTTAAACACAACTATGGCCATTCAGGCTTGGCTGACCATGTTTTAGACACCACCCACAGAGTATCATGGAAGAAAACCACCATGCTCCACCACAGCAAATTCAAGAAAGAGAGACTTTTCTTAGAAGCAGCAGCAGCTCTCAGAAACCAACCAAATCTTAACAAATACGGTTGCATTAAGCTTCCGAAGATTTGGGAAACAGTCATCACCAGAGGTCCCACCTTACATTCCAGGCCACCTACTACTGCCCTTAGAGGGCGCTCCACCTAGATAGGACTTTATTGTCACCCATGTGGTTGGGCTTAGTATTGTAAGTTTTTGTGTGCATGTTACATTAATTGTCTTTGTAATCCCCGTAGATGTCCTAGTGACTAGGACGAAATATAGGAAGTATTAAATTCTATTTTAATTCTTTTTGAGTGTTGTAAAAAATCCATTAAACCTCCAACATAATATCTTACAAAAAGTCTCATATGAAATCTCCAAACAATGACATCTTTCTTCTGTTGTGAATTGATGTTGTATAACTATATTATCTGAACAACATACAAATAACAAGACATACACTAAGCAAGTCCTCTCAATTGCACACATCTAAAAACAAAGAAAGACTAATAAAAAAAATCACACAACATTAATTCTTGTAGAAAAATTGCTTATCTTTCTGCAGTGTTAACTAGATCTGCTTTTGGATATAAACACTGCAGGCATATAATTTTGTTCTGCCTAATTGTATCATTAAAAATGGCCAGTCAAACTGAAACAGACTAAGGTGAAAAGGCAAACTGTAGTATGGAATCTGAATTTCATTTCATCAGTTCAGAAAATTATTATTATCATCAATGAAATTGCCAATTAAACAAACCAAAATTAAACTGAATGAACATATTTTAGTGGCCA
This sequence comes from Typopeltis vanoorti, assembly GCF_054136105.1. Classification (NCBI taxonomy): domain Eukaryota; kingdom Metazoa; phylum Arthropoda; class Arachnida; order Uropygi; family Thelyphonidae; genus Typopeltis; species Typopeltis vanoorti. The sequence goes on along the minus strand of NC_143549.1, from coordinate 189,892,156 downwards.
CACTAAATTTTAAATTACTTTAAATTATATTTGACCAGAGCAAAGTTATACATGTAATTTAAAATTATTTTGTCATATTTTCTCCTCATCAATAGGCCTTTGTAGCTCAGTGGAAGTGGCGCTTGCATCTTCTTTCCACTAGGTCACCTGAAGATCAACTTATAGTTCAAGTCTAGTCGCCGACTGGAGGAACTTTTTCTAAGCCTTTCTTCAACCAGTTCCTGAGTTAGTCAATCCATGGCATGGATAAGTGGGTTTTTTCTCCCATAAATTCAAGAAAATCAACCAGAGAACCCACATTATTTCAGACAGTAACATATGCTGTTAGGATTAGATACCAAGAGATGGCAGCACTTGTTTGCCGGTCTCTTCATCAGTGGCCACCTATAATTAGTGATAGACATAGGCCAGCTATCTTTGATTGGCTACTGGTGAAGATTGAACTGCCCACTCAATCTCCAAAAGCTAGATAAGATTTAAAAGCCTTGCCTACTCCCTATAAGGGAATAAAAGGCGTCAACTTATTATTATTATTCTCCCATCAAATGGCCAGACAGCAACAAAAATTTCAATGCCATGACAGATTTTAAGAATTCCAAAATATATCCGAGGTCACCAAGAGTGGAGATTTATAATTCCTTTATATCACACAGCAAATTTCGTATATTGTCTTCAATTTTGAATGATTTGAAAACCTAAATATCACATAAATCTCACATTGCACTCTGTACAGGTTCAAAGCAAGATACCTGAATGTAGACCATCTCACATAACCTGCAATAAACGTGGGGAAATTGAAAGGCTTCTAGACAAAATGTAAATCTGCAACTTCTCACAGTGCACCCCATTATTAGGTTTCCATATTAATACTAGAGGAATGAGAATGGCTGTAACATGGGACTAGATAACCAAACTGCATTCTCTATTGGTTTAAATAATACATAAATATGATAGCACAACATATCATGCTGGCTGAGACATTGTCCTGTTGTTTAATAAAGCTCCTGATATTTTCAGTACAGAACCAGAACGAACAGCAAAAAGTTTGAATGATGGCAAGCAATCACTGGAAAAGAAATGAAGTAGGACATGAATTACAAAAATACCATGTTGACATTCCTGGTTTCACATATACAAAGAAGAGGATTACAAACAAGTGAGATAATGTTAAATAACTATATTGTTATAATGTGGTTATAATTTTAAATAAGTATAGATGTTATTATTTTTATGGCTATTAAGTCTGTCTGTTTAGGAGTACCCCTTTTTATAATGTCATTGGCTTTTTACTCATTTTTTGGGCATTATTGATGTTTTAAAGACAGATATATGAAGCATATATAGGAAGAATAATTCAGACATATCTTTGTAGGATGTTGCAGAACAGAAATAGGTTAAGTAGCCATATTTACTTAGACGAGTAACATGGAAATTTTTCCAGAAATAATACCTATAGATGTTATATTCGGTAAACAGTGATCGGAGAAAAGAAAAAATAGCTATAATATTCAAATTGCAAATAGTGTAAATAGTCAAAATAGGAAACTGGGCAGACTCATTTATCCCTGTGATATGATCCCATAGAAGATTCTGGCAGGAAATGTAGAGAAATTTTGTTGAGTCATTAGACAGACAGAGAGAGAGAGAGAGAGAGAGAGAGAGAGAGAGAGAGAGAGAGAGAGAGACAACAGTTGACATAAAAGAAAACTGATGGAAATATAAACAGCAGAGTACGAAATGAATAACAGACAATAATATGAACTTCTGAAACAACTAACTTTCATGTAACTCCTAAATTTTGATATAAATATAGGATAACAGCTAAGCTTAGTGGTAATAGAGTTGCCACAATGTAACTAGTCTGATAAAACTAACAGATCAATAAGTTAAAATTACTGATTAAAATTTATTTTGGAAGGAATACCAATAAAAAAAAATTTGATCACATACTTGGTAGAATTTCATATTTAGTTACTTTGAGGATTTTTTTATTATTCATTTATATAGTTCCACCTTACAATGAGTTGAAGAGAGTATAAAACTGAAACAGGAGGTTAAGAACCAAGAAATATACATCATAAAAAAAGTAAGCATATAAATACAATAAAACTTAAATTTCAAAATAAATGCAAAATATAAAAATGGACATCAAGACTAACAACTGAAAAAAAAAAAAAAAAAAAACATGCACAACAAGCCAGTGATATTAATTATGATATACTGGCCATTTCAGGAAATTCATCATCAACTTAAAGAAGAAGGAAGAGAAAACTAGTAATGATCTTGCCATGAAGCTACAAATCAGTAGATATATTGAGTGGAATTTGATTGGTTTAAGAGTAAAGGAAAGTAATTAATTTTATTTAATTTCATTGTGATGAGATTGTGTAAAGTCTATGTGTGTTGTCAGTTCTTATGGAGTAAGAATTCTGAGCAAAATAATTTGAAACTTTTGGCTGGAGTTTTGGTCTCAAACCATTTATGGTATACTAACTCTTTTACTTGGACTGCCTTGGCACACTCGGAGAACCAAGGTTTAGATAGTGGTTAGGAGAATTTTGAGCAGAATGGACAACGAAAACTTTTATTGCAGTTAGAATTTCTGAAAAGAGCTAAACAGCTGTTTGTGAACAGTTCCAACCTCAGAGTAAAGACTTTAAAATGGTTAGCATATAGCATTTCATTCAGCAACAGCAAAAAAAAAAGTGTATAGAAAATGATTTTTTTCCCAGCCTGTTGGCTGAGTGTTCTCCAACCAGTATCTGATGGATTAATGCAGCCATAATTGTTGAGATTAAGCAAGTGTTTCCTAGCTGTTACTCACACTAAAAATGTCTCTAACTTGTGATGATTTTTATATAGTACACTGATTTTTTTCAATCTGATCCTTGTGAATGGGGGAGGGGTTCAGAGTATGGTCTGCCCAGTCCCAACTTATCGCAGGAATATCTGCCAACGTCTGTCTCAGAGAACTCAAGAAATACATTTTGGTTGATTAGTATATCCCCATTTGTTGGGATTAGATGAGTATCTTATCACTGTTGCCAACTCTAAAAATAGGCTTTCTGACTTGGTAATGATTCTGTATTGCACACTCACTTTCCTCTAGTTGATCCTGTGCAATGGAATTTCCTGAGCATGGTCTGCCAGTGCCATCTTGCTATAGTGATGGTAGCAAATTAGCAAGATGGCACTGGCAGATTATGCTCAGGAAATTCCATTGCACAGGATCAACTAGAGGAAAGTGAGTATGCAATACAGAATCATTACCAAGTCAGAAAGCCTATTTTTAGAGTTGGCAACAGTGATGAAATACTCATCTAATCCCAACAAATGGGGATATACTAATCAACCAAAATTTTGAGAGACAGCTACTGATACACAATTACAGAGTACCAAATTAGAACCTTAGGTCTTTTATCTGTTATAATTTGAAATATTTCCCATACTCACTGTTGGCTGCACATACTTTAACAAGTAACTGTGCTTTGAAAATACTAGTTTGAAAGCCAGTGAAATAAATATAAATCAGTTAACAGACATGTTTTATGGTTGTTGTAATACTGTGAAAAAGAATGACTGCTGTTTTGTGATAATGATAACATTTATGAAACTAACGAATATGTTTCATGAGCCTCTGTAGCTCAGTGAGTTTCAACAATCCCCTTAGTTGGAAAGATCGACTTGAGTTTGAATCTTGTCTTGGGTACGAATCCTGAAGAACCTTTATCAGGGCTTTTCAAGTGAACGTGAGTTAGCTTGTCTCATACCGAGATAGCAGCCTTTTAATCTCCAGGAAAATCAGGTTTTTCATCTTGCATACAGACAAATATGCAATTGAAATACAAAGTAGACTTATAGGCGTAGGGCTAACAAGGGTGTTTAAGGGTTCATTAAGAACTGAAGAAAAACATTGAATACATTTAAAACAATTGGATTACTATTTACTTCACCAAAGTCAAACTGGCAGCATCCGGTATTGATAATAAAGTAAAGATGAGTGCAAACAAGCACTATATAAGTGAGACTGAAGCAAAGAAACAGAACAAGTGGCCAAAGTCCTAAATTGTACTTCTTAGTAGGTATGATGACTGGGAGGTCTTGGCTATTGAGCTAATGGTCTAAGGATGAGCATTTCTCAGATGTTAGACAGTTTTGTGAGTCCATATTCAATTATGGTCAGTGTGGCCAAAAAAAAAAAATAATAATAATAATAATTTCACTTTTCAATTTCTCCTGTTCAAGTCTTTCTTTCGTATTGCTACCCACTCTGAATGTTCACCATTATTTGATAACATGCTACACAAATAAAACCAAAACCAAAGTATGAATGGAAAACAAAATTAGAGAGATGTAGTAATTAGGAAACATTCAGCCATGTAAACTTTTTTTTGTAATGTTAGCAGGGGCGGCTCATGCGCAGGCACTGCGGAAGAACTGCAGCAGCCCTAATTTTTCTCAATATATAAATATGAATATATTTATTTATATTTGCTTATAATATTTAATTTCATCATCAACAATCCTATACAATTCTCTTATTTTGTATAAAAAAAAAAAAAATCCATCTTGTAGCACTTAGACAAGCGAAGGATGCTACCATCACTGTGTTTACCACAGTGTCATATTGCTATGTGTAAGCATATGTACATCATAGTGAGATGCGAGCTATTAGCGTAATGCAGCACTGTCTGATGCGCAGTTCCACTGTTATTTATATGCAGTTTGCACCAGTAGTAGAGTGTTTGTAGTGCTTATCGTGCTTACTCTGTCTCTTTAAATATTTGGACATTACAATTAAAGACATAACATTTGTTATAGTTTTATTTTAGAACATTATTGGGGTTATGATAATGGATTTTATTTTTAACCCTTTAACATATAAAGACGTCTGTGACACATCTTTTGTTTATTGCACCAAAATTGATTTTGAATTTTGGTTTCACATATAAATACAACCAAATATACACGCTAGGCAATCTCGTGCCTATTTCCTCTCAGCCGAGAAAAGTTGCCAACGGCGTGTATCGGCTATTTCGTTTGCGTTTGCACAAATTCTTCATTATTTTTCAAATAATGATGAATTTGGCCCAGCAAATCACTCTCACCTAAAACATTGGCAGAAAAACGACCGCTTTCTGATTTTTAATTGGTACGTTAAAGGGTTAAGTAATTTTGAATTATACTAAACTGTATAATTTTATCGATAATAAACAATATTTTTTCATGAAACAAAACGAGAAGAATATATTTTATTTTTAAGTAATTTTGAATATATCAAACTGTATAATTTTATCGATATAAACAATATTTTTTCATGTTTATACCATAATTTTGATATTTTACCCAAACACGTATACACTGTACTTACAGTGTGTATGTATATTTCGAAAGTTGCAGCATCCCCAGGATTTCAAGCCATGAGTCGCCACTGAATGTTAGTAACTCATAATACCATATAACAGTAAAATAAAGGACTTATCAAGTTGCAGATATTTTGTTGAATTCATACTAGTCTTTAATGCCACAAAAAGAACTTATCCGAAAATGAAAGACACTATAATCGATAACTAATGAAAAATTACTCAAAATTATAATTTAAAAAAAAATACAAATGATAGTCACAGCATGCACTTTCTAGAATTGGATATTTGGGTAGGCTATGATAGCTATTGGGATAAAGAAATGATTCAATGCTGAGACTTCAAAAACAGTCATCTGTGTGAAAAGGATTTGTATGTTTTGGGTTTAATAGCACAAGGACAGCTAGAGTCATGCTCTACCAGTACACAACGTAATAAATAACTGCCATATATAAGTCTAAAAATCTGTATATAAAAACAAATGAAACATTTCTTAGCAGTACACAAATTAATAAATAATTAAACAGGCGTAAATAGATAAAAGCAGTGTAGAAAAACAGATGTAAAAAAGGAGTATAAAAAGTGAAAAAAAAAATCATAAAATATTAATAAAATAACAAACTTATGAAAGCATATATACAATAAATTAAACTAACAAAACTAATATGTATATAATTTATATAAGATGATAAACACTGATGCTCTGTAAAAATTTAAAAACCAGGATGACACTTGATGAATCTGTTAAAATCTGTCTAAATGTATAGGACTCAGGTGGATTATGAATGTGATTAAAATAATGACTGAGCTTGTTGACAAATTGAGTGAAGTCAATAAAAACATACCTAATAGTTATTCCTGGTATTACAGAACTCATAGACACAGGCATGTCATCATCCCTCAATAATAAGGAGTGTGTGTGAGATGACTGTGACTTATGTGGAGCAGAGTAAGAACAACTTCATCTTTATGGATCTTGCACAGTGTAGACTGCCACAATTTAATTTCAGATTTCATTTGGTAGAACTTATTATTTCTCTCTCTCTCTATTTTATGATGACTGCCATTGGTATGCAAGTTTATTTTTGTCAGTCTACCAGTAGTCAGTGTATGGGACAGGCAGATGATGGAGGCATGAGAAATGAACTTGTCCTTGACTTCGCTGCAGTATTTGCAGCCTGATTTCCCTCAATCTCAGCATGGCTTGGAATCCAACAGAAGCACATCCAAGTGCAACTTACCTAACTGACAGAGAGAGACATTGGATTCAGGAGAACCCTGGATGTTTCTGCAGCTTCTGACACCTTATTGCCTGTAGAGAACTTTGTGAATCAGAGTATAATATACACCTTTGGTAGTGATGCAATTTTATGTATTTTAGTGCAAACTCTATACCATATTGCTCAGCTGTAACGTTATTATATTCTAGTGGGATATGAGCAGATATTATGTTGTCTGGGAAGACAGCAGAATATCCCACTAGTGCCCCTGATTTTGAACAATGTAGAAGTGAACAAAATCAGACTATTCAATTTTATGAGCTTGAAAGAACTATTGGTAGACAATAGGAGGGGTGGAAAATTTAGGTTACCTGCATAAAGAAGTTACACGGTAGTATATGTATGAATGTCACTGAGAATGTGTATCTGGTGAAGTGTATGCTATGTTGTTTACTATGTTGTTGTGTAAATTTTTGGTATCCTAAAGTTTATTAAAATTTGTCTAGCCAGAGAAGATACATACAGAAAGGTTAAAGCATTGTTCGTTATTCATTATAGTGCTTCACCAAGCAGTATTATAAACACCACCACGAGAAAAAAATATATAGTTAATTTATTGCACTTAGTAATATTTCACTGATTTTCTATCCAGCATCTTCAGAACAAATTACAACTGTGACAAACACACAGCAGTCAACTAATTCATTGCAGAAATAATTCAAATTATATTCTGAAAAATGAACTAATATTCTAAAATGGCACCCTTTATGGGATAGATAACATCAAGTTAACTTGGAAAAGTCAAATTATCTGGTCTCAGAATGACTGCCTTCCAGATCTTTGTCAAATTAATGTAGTCATACTTGTTGAGGTCACGGAAAATGCCTTATGGCTAATGCTAATTTCAAAAATAGTTCAAAGGTAATGTATCTATGACATAGATCCCCCCCTACCACCACCACTACTAGACAACTTCTATATGGAACATTTTGAAAACCAATCACTTAACACAGCTAAAACCAATAGCTTGACTGCACTATATTGTTGATATTGTGTTGGCTATTTGGCCTCATACCTTAAACACATTGGACACATTTTTAGTGCATCTTAACAGCCAATATCACAAAATTTAATTAACGATAGAAAAAGTAACAATTGTCTCCCCCTTTCTAGACACACTAGCGACACAGCCACCTAATGGTTCATTATTCTTTTCCATATATAGAAAATCTACACATGCAGGAAGATATTTACTTAAGCAATTGCATCACCACCACCCATCCCAATGGTATGGCATGGCATCCTCAAAATACTTACACTATCCAGACAGGGCTATTCATCCAAATGACACAATCCTTGAAACAGAGCTCAGGTACCTTTACAACCTTTTTTTTTCCCCTAATGGCTGCAACCCCTATAACATACTACATGCCCTCCCCCTCTCCCCTCCCCAATTCATTCCTCCTGTAAACCAACACACATGACCAAAGCAAAACCATTCCCATCTATGGAAATGTAAAAATAGTAAATATTCAAGGTACATCACAGCAAATACAGTGGTATCTCACTAATCCGAACTCATAAAAACTGTGCTCGTTCGGAATAGAGAAATTTCTCCCCCAAGAGACAACAATAACTAACGTTTAAGACAAAAATAATCAGATTCTAATTGTACATCAATTATCCTGTAAATAAATGAAGTAACTGATAGAAAAAAGCTACTGTAATGTAAAACTTAAAGAATAATACAGTACACAAGTTATTTTAGTAAAAAATTTAGTTTGTATGTACCTGTATTGTTGAGGATTCTGATTTAATAAAATTGCATAGTTCAGTACTTAATTTGTGTAAAAAATATCACTTTCTTGTACACCAACACAAAAAAAAGTTTCACAAAATATCACAATTTTTTTTTTATTTCTTTGTAAAAAAGTCACTGAATTTCTTTTGCTTCTTGGAAACTAAACTTTTTTCAAATGCTTCTTCTTAGCCCATTCTATACACATTAAAACTGTCAACTGCCTCTTCACGTTTTACTTTTTTTTTTCTTCGAGTTCTTTATCATCAAAGAATTCATTCTATAGCGTCACATTTATAATTTCAGCATCTGATTTGATTTCGAATTCACTTTTGGTTCTACCTGTAATCCATTCCATAAAATCTGTTTGTGAAATTTCAACATCTGGATTTATATTTTTAACCCAATTATGCACGTTTTGAATTTCCTCTTTTTGTGAATCACCATAGTTATCTTGGTAAATTCTAGAAGGCCACAGTTTTTTTTTCCATGATGCTCAAATTGCTTAGGTTCAACAGCTTTCCAAGCAGCAGCAACTGAGAATGCTACATCCTTCAAATTTATATTTTTTATTGATGTGGTAATGTCATAATTTTGGGAAATTACATTTAAAAACAGGTCTTTATGATATTTTAATTTAATGGATTGTATCATGTTCTGATCCATTGGTTGCAACAATGGAGTATAGTTTGGAAGCAAAAACATAGCCGTAAAATTTCCATCCTCACTAATCAATTCATCTGTCGGAGGATGTCCAAGACAGTTATCCAATAATAAAAGTGCTTCCTGTTCTAAATTCTGGGATTTTAAATAAATTTTAACAGATGGTATGAAATCGTTGTAAAACCAGTTTGAAAAAAATTCGACATTCATCCATCCTTGACTTCGGTACAAAATCCAAAAGGCAGCAGTTCTTAAATGGTCTTGGGTTTTTTGATTTTCCAGTTATAAGTAACTTTAATTTATGTTTTCCTGAGGCGTTTGCACAAGGCATGATCGTAACACGCTCTTTGGACATTTTTCGATCAGGCGACGAGGCTTCATTTCTGTGAACTAGAGTTTTTCTCTGGTCATGATCTCGAACAAAGACCACTTTTGTCCGCATTATAAATTTGATCATTGGTTAAATTTAATTCAAGAATTTTTTTCTAAAAACAAGTTTTTGGAATGGTTCTATGGCAGAAACGTCACTAGATAGTTTTTCCCACTGATATTGATAGATATCGAATACCATGGCATTTCTTAAATTTTTCTAGCCAAACATCACTTGCTTTGAATTTCTGATCCAGGTAAATTTGTGAATAAAAATGCTTAGCTTTGAAATTCGGTTCAAATTGTTATTTATTTATTTTTTTTTTTTCACATGTGAAAATCAAAACCCATAGGCAGGCCACACAAAATCGCACTGCAGGCTGCATGCGGCCCGTGGGCAGTGCTTTGGACAGCCCTGCTCTATATTAAATGGAAGAACATGTCAGTATTACACAAAAGTTGCTATAGGTCTGAGAGGCTATCGGCATTGGCTATGAAGCACTCCCTTAACCTCAACAAGTATGGCTGCATTATTTGTCAAAGATCTGGGAGACATTCATTCTCAGTCTGACTTCTCCAAATTAAAGAGAATTGCAGCTAAAATACATTGTGCAGTTAAATTAACTGTTTAGAACATTAATCAGATTTCAAAGAAGCCAAGTTAATTGGCAATGATAAGCCACTCACCTAACATACACTAGGAAATGGGGATGGGATGAACCTATATGTTAATAACAACTACAACTTTTGATATAGAGAATAAAAGTATATGCTACCTTAACTTTCATTTCTCTCCTTTTATCTATATCAGATGAGCAATGATTATTATTACCTATTTCTACCCAAGGAGATCTGATATGTTAATACACATGTTTACAAAATAATATACTACAAGGCTCGACAAATACACTTGCCCACTTGACTGGGATAAGTAGATTTCATTAGGCTGGCGAGTAGCTGCAGAATGAACAAATTAGAATATTTTTTATTTAATAAAACTAAATAAATAAATGAATGACTTCTCTAACCACGATACTGCAGTATTAATCATTTTGTGGAACTCCTACTGATTTATCATTAATGGATGATCTCAGCGAGTAAATTTTTTGCATGGTGAGTAAGGTTGCATAATTTGTTGACCCTTGATATATTGTATATATAAATATTAGTAAATGAATTTTTAGTGGTTAATATTTAAAAAATTGCAATTATGTTATTATATTATTCAATAACATATATGCTACTAACTGATGAATGCTATAGGTCTGCAACCAAGGGCCACTATCAGGACAGTCCCCATGCTGAAGAGTATTCTGAAAAATACAAAAAAAATATATATATATATATATGTATATATATATATATTGATAGAGTAAAATCTTAGATAATTCAATATTGTTTAATTTGAAATAGTTATATGATAGGGAACTAACAAATACAACCCTCTCCAACTCAATTAATTTGATATATAATTATTCTCGTAAATTACATCCATCATATATTAGAAATAACTGAACACAAAGAAGATTGAAGACAATATATACAGAATTGGGATAAAGAAGCAAAAGTGAAGAGAATAAAGCAAAGAACGAAGGACAAGAATAGTAAATGTGACATAATTATTATTTGACACCTCCAGGGAGTCCAAAGACTCATCGAGGGAGAGTGTGCCAACAGCATCGAACGATTGGGATCCCTTCAACTACTAACCGCTCTCAAACTTACTTAACCGAGCCATTAGTAGCAAAGGCTCTACCAATCTACAAATAATAGGAGTAGAGAAGTTTCGAATATTAATATATATATATATTAAAGATACTAAGCAATTTTATAAACTTGGTTTTAATTCTATCCCCCCACACACACATATTCCAAGCAGGTAATTTTAAAACCTTGTACAATTACTTGTGGTAGAAACAAATAATGAGAAGTGAAATTTCTTAATATTAAATTTACAGCAAACAAACCAGAAAACCAGAACAAGATGTAGTGTCAGATAAAAATCTCTACACTGTCGATAGCAAGCCCATTTCAATCAACTAAAAGAGAAATAAATGTCTGGGATCAAGTATTTAGGCTTATGTGCTGGTTTAAATTAATTATTAGGTTTAATGGAATGAATACAGCGCAGAAAAATTATAAAACATAAGTCAGCATTTAACTGATCCTATATTTCATCTTAGTCACAGAAACAAACTTCAAGTCATATTGTCACCACCATGCTAAACTAGCAAATGTGAAATTTTGGAACTTTTCAATGGCACTTTACATAGTACAGATGGCAGCAAAACATTGTATGTTTATTGCATGTAGCAGTAAATTCCAAAACCTGAAATAACTGGTCTTTAATTCAAGAATGAAACTTTGTTCTTTTTTTTTTTGCTCTCCTGAAAAGTAGCCAAATCCAGATTCACTAGCTTAGCATAAGAGCATATGAGGGGTAATTACTTATGGAATTACAAACAAATGACTAGAAATCAAATTTCTTAAGATTAAATTATACAGATAAAAACCTCTACACCCTTGATATAGTACACCCACCGTTTGTAGATAGATCTCTGCTTGGCATTTTGCCAAGAATAGTCAATTCATGCTGAAGGGTAGAAAGAAATGAAGGATGTACGAATTGGTCGCCAACATGCGAAATCACGTGCTTTCTTGTCTGTCGCTGTTGTTAAACGTTTCAGTAGCTCTTGAAAAAGAATACTGAATAATGTGCTGACATTCTGCGAAAAAGAATCATTAAAAGGCAGTCTCCCTGTTTCCCCTTTCTCAAGTCATAAAACGTACAAGTGCAATTGCAGGCGAATCGAGGTCGACTGTTAAAAGAATTCATAGGGAATCAAAAGGTGAAGGTAAGCCAAAATTTAAATTTAGGTTGGTCGATTGGTAGAGCCTGTACTACCAATGGCTTGCAAAAAGATAAGCAAGTTTGAGCACGGTTAGTAGTTGGAAGGGGATCAATTGTTCGATGCTGTTGGCACACTCTCCCTCGATGAGTCTTTGGATTCCCTGGAGGTGTCACAATAATAATAATAATAAAGCAGCAGAGAAAGAAAACCATCAAAACCGTAGCTTTGAATGATTTTGATGTAGATGTTATAAGAACAACTATTCACGAATTTTACGTGGTCGAGAAAAGAGTGCCAACTGTTTCGAAATAAATTAATTCCTGTGTTTAAAGAAAAAATTAATTTTCTTTGGAAAAGAGAAACTTTAAGGAAAATACTTTATGAAATCGGATTTTGTTTTAATGCTATTGAGTAGTTTTAATGTTATTGCTATATAAATGCTATTGAGTATGTTTGGGCAGAAGTGAAAAGTTTCATATGCCATTGCAACATAACTGGGGATATTGACATGTCGAAACTTTTTAAGCTTTCAGAACAGGCGATTGAAAGTATTACAGTTCAAAAGTGAGGAAAATATTGCTCTCATGTCACCTCATTGGAAAATATGTATTGGGACAGAGACAGAATTATCGAAGAATTATGCGAACCTTTGGTGATCAGTTTAAGTGAAAGTGATGGCGATACGGACACCGATTCAGATGACTATGAAGATTAAAAGGATTTGATAATGGTATTTTTTTTCCAACCTTTTTTTTTGCATGGGTTTAGTAAAAGACTCACAACAAGTCATAAATAATTAATTAGTTTAGGACATTAAAGTGTCTCAGTTCTCTCAACTGTAACTTTAGAATATCTAAGTTCATTTGAAAAAAATTTCTGTTTTTCTGTATAATTATTTTCATTTTGTAGAAAACTTTCTTAAAAATAAATTTCGTTAAATTTTTGTTTTATGCTATACCTTTTTTTAATTTTGTTAATACTCTAGGTAGATTTTTCCAACTGTTATACAAACAAAATAGTTACACTTTAAAAACTACAATGTTCGTAAAAGGAAAGCTAAATTTTCCAACCTATAATAATAAACAAACTCATCCCAGAAGGCAGATTGATTACCCTATTATCGGAATGGATTCTCCTTTTCAGGACATGCGCAGAAGTGTCGAAGGGTCTCTAATTTGTGGGCGAACTTTTTATAACAAGCTGCCAACAAGAAGGCCTAAAAATTATAAGTTTCTCAAATCTTTAGAAGTTTAACACAAACATAAAATCTTTTATGTTTATATATGACTTTTTTTCATTTTACTGTTTTAGCGTTTTTGTGTGTGCTTTTACAATTTTAAGATTGTATCACACAATAATATCTTTGTGACAGACGAAATATAGAATTTGTTTAACTTGTGTTTGTTTCTTTGTGCTGTATTAACTCCATTAAATTATTAAATATTAATCTTCTTCTTCTGCAGCTTTTCCCACTTAAGTAGGGTTGTTGTTTGTAGTGAGTCTCCTCCACAACCTCCTGTCTTGGGCTGTAGCCACATCCAAGTTCTTCATCCTCAAGACCTCCTGCACCACCTCCCTCAATCTCTTCTTTGGCTGCCCGTGCTTCCTCCTCCCAAGCACATCCATCTGCATGACCTTTCTTCCCACATACTCTTCCTCCCTCCTCATCACATGACCAAACCATCGCAACCTTGCCTCCTGTATCTTTGCTCCTAAGTTCATAACTTTCACCATTCCCCTTATATAGTCATTTCTCAGATGATCCTTTCTGGTCACACCGCACATCCACCTAAGCATTCTCATCTCCACTACCTCCATCTTGCTGATGTTATTTTTCCTCAGGGCCACAGTTTCCATAGCATACGTCATAGCTGGTCTCACTACTGTCCTGTAGATTTTGCTTTTTAGATTGATCGGCACCTTCTTATTGCATAGCACTCCAGCTAGCTCTCTCCAGTTCCTCCATCCTGCATCCCACTTCCTTCTCAGCCTCATCATCCTCTTTCATTATTGAACCTAAATATCTAAAGTCACTGACCTTCCTGATGACATTTCCTTCCAGCTCCAGGTCTGTCTCCTGGCTGCCATCCACTTTGCAACGCCATCCACATATACTCTGTCTTACTTCTGCTCAGTCTCATACCTCTTTCTTCCAGTACTTTCCTCCAACTTTCCAGTTTAGCTGCCACTTCTTCTCTTGATTCTGCACACAGCACGATGTTATCTGCATACAACATAGTCCAAGGCACGTCTTCTCTCACTTCCTCCGTCACCACCTCCATATTAAACAGGACGGACTTACTGACCCTTGATGCAAGCCAACTGTCACTGGAAAACTTTCTGTCTCTCCCAGGCAGGTTCGAACTCTTGTCTTCACAGTTCTGTACATCTCCTGCACCAGTCTGCCATATTTCTCTGGTACCTTCTTCTCCCTCAGACTTCTTGCCTTGGCACTCTATCATACGCTTCTCCAGATCAATAAATACCAGATGTAGCTCCCGTTGCTTCTCTTAGAAATTTTTCCATCATCTGCCATAACCCAAAGATAGTATCTGTCGTCGATCAACCAGGCATGAAGCCAAATTGCTTCTTTGGAATCTTCACCTCCTTTCCCAGTCTTCCATCAAGAACCCTCTCTGGGATTTTTGTGTGGAACATCAACTTTATATTTCTGTAATTCTTACAGTCTTGTGCATCCCCTTTACTCTTGTAGATGGGGACAAGAGTACTTTCCCTCTATTCCTTGGGTATATTTTCCCGTTGACAAACTTTTATTAACAGGTCAATTCCCCCAGTGCCTTCCATACCTCCACTGGGATCCTGTCAGGTCCACCGATTTTCCATTCTTCATCCTCTTTATGGCCTCCTTCACTTCCACTCTACTAATGTTCTGCACCATCCCCTCATAAGGCTCCTCATCTTCTCTGTGAGTCCTTGCATTCTTCATTCAAAAGCCCTTCAAAGTATATTCTCCATCTGTTTCTTATATCCACATCCCTCCTTAATACCCTTCCTCCAGAGTCTTTGATCTGCCTCACATGTACGATGTCCTTTGATGCCTTATTTCTACATTTTGCGAATCAATAAATCTTTCTCTATCCTTCCTTTGTTTCTAATTGATCATAAAGGTCTTGATATGCCATGGCCTTCACCTGTGCAACAACTTTCTTGGCATCTTGCTTTTGCTCTCTGCCCTCTTCTACTCTTGACTCATCCCACTTCTGTTTTGCCTTCCTCTTAGCTGTCACTGCTTCTTGTAAATTATTATTCCACCACCAACCCTCCTCCTGTTCTCTAATCTTACCCAATGTTTCACCAAGCACCTCAATTGCACAGCTTAGAATTGCTTTTGAATTATGTCTCCACCAATCTTGCACACTTTCTAGTCCATCTGAAATCCTCTCTAACACCTTCTCCCTAAAACAGTTCCTCACACTCTCTTCTTTTAAGTGAAACCACTTAATTGTCTTCCTCCCATGGCTTCCAAAGGTTCTTATCTTTGACCTTATTTTAAAGTCTGCACACAGCAGCCAGTGTTGCTGTGCCACTTGATCTGTTGGGATTACCTTACAATTTTTTACTGCCTTAAGATGTTTTCTTCTAGTCAAAATGTAGTCAATCTATGAACTGTTGTTGCCACTTCTAAATACTCTTTCCTCTTACAGAAAAAGGAGTTCACAATTGCCAGATCAAACGTTACTGCAAAGTCCAAAATCCTCTCTCCTTCCTGGTCATCATTCTCACTCCATGGCCACCATGCACCCTTTCACAGTCCCTATTCTGTCTCCCTCTTAAGTGTCTGTTCATCTCGTTTTCTTCCAGTTCCCTCATTTCTTCATCCAGCATGTTCCAGAATTCATCTTTCTCTTCTGCTGTACAGCCAACTTGTGGGGCATATACACATAAGGCAACCAGTTACTCTTCTCCAAGACCCAGTTTCATTCGCATGATCCTGTCGTTTCTCCAATCCACTTCTGGTACTTTACCCTTCGTTCTGCTACACACCACAATTCCGACACCATTTCTTCCCTCTTTATTCACTCCAGACTAGAACAATTTATACCCTTCTCCTAGTTTCTTCGCCTTTCCCACCTCGTCTCCTGCATGCATAAAATGTCCAACTTCCTCATCATGTCTGCCACCTCTCTTCCCCTTCCAACATTCAATGTTCCCACTCGCAACATTCTCTCCACTTGCTAGGCTCGCTTCTTTAACCACACCCGCCCTTGATGCGGTTATTAATATTATTAAATATTAATAATGAGAATAAATGTCTACAATCATATTATTAACCTATTACTCTCACTTTAGAACTTCTAAAGTAATGGAGAAGGTCATCAACAGTCATCTTCATCAACTGTAGAACTGCCAATAATCAGTAACTAAAATATGGAATGTGCCAATTCAGATCCTTGTGAAGCAAATCTTTTCACCCATATTGCAAACCTCTGGACAACACATGAATATAAAGACTTTGAGAAACCTATAATGTTGTACTTAATATTTCTACGGTATCTGATAAAGTGTGGCATACAGGACAGAACAGTAAACTTCCATCTTAGTCTACATACCACTTTTGTAATTGCCTTCCAGTTTATAGTCACTGTAGATTATTAATGAATTACCATCATCAGATCTCCATAGAGTAAAAAGACTCATCGTGGGAAGGTCCACACTCTCATGCAAGAAATCATCAAACATTGCCTTTAGCCTATTCACAGTAACTTTAATTACTGATCCTCATTCCCTTACTCATACCCTCCTTATACAACTTCCAGGGATAACCTCTTGCTCTACTCTAGGAAAATTTCCTCCACATTAATCTGGTAACAACTCCTCACCAACTTATTCATCTCAATCATATCTCCTCTCCTATTTACAAGACTGCAAGTTGCATTCCCTCAATCTGTCCTCACATTCCACAAATTATAACTTTTGAACCCTCTCTGGATTCTGAGATATCCTCCTCCTTGAAAACCAGGTAACCAGATCTGTGCAGCATATGCAGCCTGATCAAGGCCTTATACAGGGGAACCATAACTGTTTTTCTTCTGCATGTCAAGATCCTCCTCCTCATCCTTGCTAAAATTCCATATAATGCCCTTACAATTTTAGCAATGTAACTCCTAAGTTTCCAGCACCTGTCCACAATCACTCCCACATCTCTCCTCTCTTCCACCTACTTCAAAATTTCCTCATTAATTCTATACTCTCTGTCCAAATCTTGCATACAAAATTTCGAGAACTTACACTTTGCAACATAAAACTGATAGCTCCACTAAGACAGTCTATTGTGATCCTCCTATAAAAGGTCAAAACACCTGCTCTGATCCTCACAGTTTTTCCCCAACTTTGCATTATTGATAAACACCTGTTATCTACAGTTAAGCCAATTCCAACATCACTGACACACACACACAAGTTAAACAATGATGACCCAAAACAGACTCCTGAGACACTCTGCTAGTGACTTTCCTTTTTTGGGATATCACTCCACCATACACAACCTGCTGATACCTATTTCACAGCCAATCACTTATCCAATCCCATCCATTTCAATTTAGTTACAATCTTCTCATGTCACAAATTATCAAAGCCCTTTGAAAAATTCGAGTATACCGCTGTATATACATCATGTTTTTCCAGCAAAAATTCATCCTGGTTGTAGTTCATAAGTAGATTGCTAAAAACATTACCTCCCCTTAACAAATCCATGTTGACCATCAATAGAGAATGATGTTATAATTAACCCTAATTTGTATCAAGTTTTTTACCTTGGTATATACTATGTTAAAGATACCAAGCAATTTTATAAGCTACATTTTAATCCTTTTTCCCAACCCTAATTTTTTTTTTTTTTTTTTTTTTTTTTTAAACAGCTGCACAGACCTGCTACCCCTCTGAGTATTTTAAGTTTTATTTTTTATTTTTTTGTAATGTTGACATGCAAAATGACATTTAACGATGTCACAGTCATACAGAGCTTTGAGTCTATCTGACATAAACTCTGGTTTCTGTCACTAGATGACTCTAGTAAAGCAATTGCTTTCCCATCTATTTGAAAATAGGAAGGGTGCCTATTTCATTCCTAATGAGGCCCTCAGACCAGTCAAGATCACATTACCTAACTGGACCAATCCGAACAGCAGTTGATAAACCAATTAGAATACATGGAGCATCAGGAAAAGAAAGGAAAGCAAAAATAACCATGTAAATAGTGCTCGGGAACCAGCAACGTTTTTAAAAGAAAATTTCAGCTGCACAGCAACAGCCGCATGCTCACGCAGCTTAGAGGAAAAAACATTGCTCAACAGCTTTTCTAACACATTAACCACAACCTCTGATACACATATTGGCTTATGATTTGTAGCCACATTCTTATCCCACACCTCTTAAGAACACAACAAATTCATTCTCTTTATTCTCTGATGCTCTATTTAATTCCAAATGATAATGCAAAAATTAAAATCACCTTTCTCCTGATCACTAAGCCAAGTTGCCTATACATGCTTTGTCTACACTCTCCATCTCCAGCCTATAGCAACACTTAACTAAATATCTCATCCTATCAATCATTGCCACTATTTTCTTCTTGTGTTTCAACCTTATGCAAACATAATTTTCTGGCTATCATTTGCAGCACACCTCCTTCTCCTTTCTTGTCCTTCCTATCTTCAAGAAAAACATCATATTCTTCCATTTCTTCTCCCATCAGGATATCATTCTCAGGGCTGTCGCCAGATTAGATCAAGCCCTGAGGCAAACAATTAAATATCGCCCCTGATGGCTTATAAGACAAAAATATAAGAAAATCTCCAATTGCTATTTTGTTTTTATTGCAAAAGAAACATTAATGCAAAACGATTACATAATGATATTAATTAAATGTTTGCTCTTCAAGGTATAAAACTGTTTATAAGCTCTTCTAAATTTAAATTATAAGCTATGTCCGCCTCTATCAGTATAGTTGCTAGACCAACCAATCTTTCTTGGGTCATTGCTGTTCGCAAATAATTTTTAATCAGTTTAAGCTTGGAAAAACTTATTTCCGCAATTGCTACGCTAACAAATACTGTAAGTGTAGCGACGTCGCCTACAGTAACATGGCTGAACAAGCACCCTTATTAAGCCACGTGTTGAGGCAGGCTGTCTCTATGCTATACCCTGTCGACGGTACTGATCATTCTCAATCATGTTTCATTCAACAAATGAAACAATTTCGTCTCCCTTATTTCTGATAATCCTGGGCATTTATAAATAAGAATAACAATTCATTTCATGGTCTATAACCAGTCCTACCCATGCTATCCCTTACCTGTGACTTCTCCACACCTGTTCCTGTCTGTGCACCTTTACATTTTGTCCTATCTGCCCAGACTCCACTACTCCCCACAAATCCCAGGCCATTCCATTTTTATGCTAACTATCTTCATACATGCTGTAAAAACTCGATGTAGCTTGGAAATACCAAAGTGCTTTTACATCGATTTTCACAGAGGTCAAGTCCCATGAGAACTGTAAATAACCTTGTTTGTTTCTATGTTTTTTATGCTAGATATTTTTGTAAGTAACCCTATGGGAATTAATTGTATTTACTCTTTTAACTAAAGTTTCTAGAATGTCAAAAACAAAGGCAATGTTTTGCCATCGGAACCTTGTGTAACAGCAATGTAAAAAGAGTACAAGGTACTTGTTTACTATTAAGTGTGTGTAAAAGTTGTTTACTTTGTATAATAGCTATGTATAAAGAGCCCAAGAAAGTTGTCTTACACACAGATAAAGTGTGTGTAAGAGGTGGTTGTGGGCTCTGAGCATAAACATTTTCGGAGTTTGTATCAAAGAGATCCACTAGTTTCAGAAAAGCTTCCGCTGCCCAACAAAACAAGGAAAAAGAAAGAACGAGCTGGCCTTATCAAAAGGATCAAAAGGAAATGCCGATTTTCTTTGGGGGTTTACAACCCTTAGTGCAAAGTCCGGAGAATGGGAAAATAAAAAGGGACTGACCCGAACATTGGGAGGCAGTTGTCAGCAAAAGAGGAGAGGAAGGCCCCAGTTACTAAAGAGAGAGGCAGTTGGAACCACAGCAGAGGATAGTTGGAACCAGAGCAGAGGCAAGCTGCAGACCATAGGTGGAGTCCGAACCAGAGGCAGTCGGCAGAGAACCAGAAGTTACGGCGAATCTGAGCCAAGAATGTCAGATGTCCTTTTTGCCATGGGAAGTCAACTGGAGTCAAAGGCCGCGGAATGCAGAAACTTCTTGCCTCAGCTTTTTGAATACCGGAAAAATTGTAGTCCAAGGCCTGCCAGTAATTCGACGAACCCCCTTGAAGCAAGACTCTCCAGATGAAAGCTAAGGCCTGAGGAAAGAAAAAGGCATAGAAACTTTAATGCAGAACCTTTTGAAGAATGTGTGACAAAGAGCCTCTATAAGTTCAATCTTTAATGTACATAGATGTCATAGATGGACTGATAAGAAATAGAAATATCTAATCTCTAGAGTCCTCTGATTTGTTAACTGGAATATAAATTGTAAGATAACTTGCCGTAGCTAGATAATCTCTAGAGACCTCTGAATTGTTGTTAACTGGAATATAAATTGCAAGATAACTTGCCATAGCCAGCTAATCTCTTTATGAGTAATTTAATCTCTGCAATTTGATTTATTTTTAACAGAGAAGTAATAGTGTAATTATATTGTATAGTCATTTAGTATTGTAAAGGAAAAGTTTGTTTCTTTAAGCTAAAAGTCTAAAGGATAGGTAGACTATCACTTATTTAATGTACTTTGTTATTATTGTAATTAAATGTGTTTTATTTATATGCAAATAGAGTTTTGCTGCCTGATTTTTTTTATTTTACAACTGCACTGTTCCTAAAAAAATTGGACTTGTGAGCTGGAAACAATTAAGGCATTCAAAGCACAGTTTAAGTACTTAAGAACCACGACTGTTTATGTAAACTTTGTTGAAGGAATTTATGTTAGAGAGATCTACTGGAAGTACTACTAAGTCTTCTGCCAATAAAAAAAATACTGGTGGAGCAATCTTAGAAATAAATTTTCCAGTGTTCATAGGCATACAATTAGTAAATACGGAAGGTGGATAAACACAATACGCAGTAGAATAAGTGAGAAAGGTTATGAAAGAAAAGAGTGCACTGTTAACTAGAATAAAGAGAGTAAAGAGATATTAATAATAATAGCAAATAACACTAAACGTTATTACAATGCATTCATTACTGCTTCCAGAACCTGCTCTTTTTATACTGCATTTCTCTGAGCAACATGGCTCCTGCCATTTCCTGTCTGACTTGCATCCCTGTTCTCACATTCTTATCTCTCACGTTACTCTCAACTCCAAGCATAAACACTTCAAGTCTCATCTGATCCACTCTCCTGATCATTCACATTACCTCTGACTTCTGATAATACTTTGTTCACATCACTCATTATACTTCATTCTAGCTGATTTACACCAAATTCATTTAAATGTAATCGACCTCTTTTATACAGTTCCATTCACTCCTCGATCTCATTCCACACATCAGTTATTTCACTCTCCTCAATAATATCCTGATAGTCATCCTCACATTCTCTCTATTCCTACTAACATCACTAACTTCCTCATATACTTATTTACTTCTCACATACAACGCAACAATTACCCTGCTCATCCCCCTCCACCAGAAAAAAGATCTTGTGCACCCTTTCATCCACCAAACCTTTTTATAACAGAATCTTTGCATAGCACTACTCTTGAATTATTTGCCAGTTCTTTTTCTCCACTATATTTCATTTTATTCTTTTGCACTCTTCCATTCATGTGTAGCTCAGTGGATGTGACGTTTGCACACCACAGCACTTGACTGAACGAAGGAAAACTTTGTTTAGAATCTAGTCGTCGACTAGAGGAAATTTTTCTAAGCCTTTTTTCAACCAGTTCCCCAGTTAGTCGATCTCTGGCACAGGCAAGCAGGTTTTTTACTCCCGTAAACTCAAGAAAGTCAAACCGTAGAACCCACATTATTTCAGAAATTAAATATATTGTGTTAGGGACCACGAGATGGCGGCACTTGTTGAGCCGTCTCTCTCTTCACTGCGTGCCGTTTAATTAGTGATAGCCTTGGGCCAGCTATCTCTGATTGGCTGCCAGTGGAGATTGACCTGCCCACTCAGTCTCCAAAAGTTAGATAGGGCTAAACGGCCTCACCTACTCCCTATACGGAAATAAAAAGGCATTAGATGATTTTTTTCCCCCATTCATATCCACCAAATGCCTAATCTTATTTTGCCTATGCCTCATCTCTTATCTTAATCATTTCAATCTTCAATCTTGCATTCCAGAAATTATGCTGTCTTTCAGGATGATCCTAAAATGATCATTTCCCAAATTTTGAGTAAATTAATGGTTCTCAAAAGGTTTCACTATCTTTTTCTAACAGAAAGCTAACATACACAAACTGGAAGATACAAAAAAATAGTCATGCCATCATCTGGTACAACAATATGGTATCCTTAAAACGCTGACACATAGGGACAGAGTTACTTGTTGATATGACATAACTCTTGCCTAAAAACTTGACTACAATTCCCATAAAATGGATAAAATACTGCATGCCCTCCCCCCTCCAACATACAATATGCAAAACTATTTCCATCCCTTTGAGAGATATCTGAAAAGACAACTGAAGTACTAAATAATCTTCACGCCAGTTTTAAACTACAAATCGAACTAGCAAACATTATCCACCTTTGACACATGAAGATATCTAAAAGGTGTATATCTTATGAGTGCAACCTGATATAGGAAAAACTTGTTAACCCTGAAGAAGCACTGTCATCATCATTGCAAGTTAGGGGACTAGAAGACCATGTATCTGAGATTCCTTCACACAGAATGAAATGGATAAATTATAATAATACATAGAGACGATTACAAGTAAATCTGAGAAAATATTTCTGGAATCAACATCAGCAGTGAATCACTCTGTAAACATCAATAAGTATGAACACATTAATGTAACCAAAACTGAGATTTTCATTTTAAAGGTCATCTTCAGTCACATAGACTACCTTAAATACTATACTAGGGGACACCATGATATTAGTTGATCGGGGTGATGCATTCTGTTATTCTGTGACAAACATTTCTGAATTATACATTTAAATAAACTTACTACAAGTTTTTCAAGACTTTTTTAAATTAAACTGAAAAACTGCAACAAATTTGGTATGAAAATCAGCATTAAAAATTATGAAAATAAGCAAGAACATGGAAAATATAAAATGCATTCGCTACGGGAAACCTAGTGAATTAGTAAAACATTTCAGCCGTTTGCCAAACTGGTTGTCTGAGTAGTTAGAGTATCTCTCCAATCAGCAGGCTGCGGGTTCCAATCCCAAAATCAGCATGGATGATTGTCATTGTCCTTATGTGGGAAATGAATTTCACTGCCTGGAAAGAGAACACCTCCCAACTTATTGGATGTTGAAAAATAAACTTTTTCAAGCCACTTTTTCTTTGGTATCTGGAGCAGAATTTCCAGATTATGTAAAAATAGAAAAAAATTTATAGCCCACCCAAGGTACTAATGTACTATAGGTTTATAGTTTCATAGATATATGTCACACAAAAGAGAGAGAGAGAGAGAGAGAGAGAGAGAGAAAAGGCACAGTATGAAAATGGAGTAAGCAAAACAGTATAGTGGAATCCAAATGAATAAGAGAGCAATTAAACAATAATAAATTAGCAACATACAAGACAATATATAAACAAATCTTGCTTAGAGATCTGAGAGTTCAGTCAGAAATAAATGAGTTGCTCAGAGATTAGAAATTGCAGATATGAGACATCTGAGAAACATGGGGGGTGAACAATGCCAATTACAGAATGATATTAAAATGAAGATATTGGAAAAGGACTTGACATTATTAGCATTCAAGAATTAGTAAGCAGAACAAATCTAAGGTGGTAATGTTAACTTATATGCAAAATGCAGAGAAAGGTTTGCAAAATGACAAGGAAAAAAGTCACAGGAATACTAAAAATCTAGATGGTGATTCAAATAACATTAATTTGGAAGAAAATTGTTGGTAGGAAGCCAGTAATAATAATATATTATCATAATATCCTATTACACCCTTGATTAGATATCAAAAACTGGTGACCTTTTTTTAATACTAAGTACAAAAAAATCAGATTAAAAATTGAAAAGAGTTTACATGTAAATACGTTTACACACACACAGATAATATACAAGTAAATAATGCCAGGCTACTCTTATATAACAGTATCCTTTCACAGTTTTGAATTTTGATAAATGAAATGCCATGCCATGTTGTGAGGCATGAAACACCAACCAAGAGTTGTTGTTTTTTTTTTTTAATACTAAGTACAAAAAATCCAATTAAAAATTAAAAAGAGTTTACATGTAAAGCATTACATGTTTTACACAGCATTACACACAACACACGTGTGTGTGTGTAATGCTGTGTAAAACTTGTGTAAAAAACGTGTGTGTAGCATTACTACACACACATACAGGTAAATAATGCTAGGCTACTATTAGGCTACTCTTATATAACAGTATCCTTTCACAGTTTTGAATTTTGATAACTGATTATTGTGAAGTTATCAACTTGGTTATGTGCAAATTTTATAATGCTATCTCCAGATCTAACACTCTCGAACTCATCAGCTTACACAGAACTTCCATTTTCTTTCCTCCATGTGACCTTTCTTTTTTTCCAATCTACAGCTGAAGTACCCCATCATGATTACTCACCCTGTGCTCACTTCATTAATTTGTTGATTCATGTCATTCACATCTCCTTTTGCACCTCCTAGCCTACAGCAGCAACCAAATATATATTCTATCCTGTTGGCTTTTATCTAACTTTAGACAGTTTCATATACATATCTTCCTAAACACCACCTTCTGTCAAACTTCTACCCTTGCTTGTTATATTAGCATTGCCCCACCTCCCAACCACTGGTTATGTTCTATTTTCCATGTATTCCATATATTCTATTTCTGTAACAATATCTTCCTCCATCAACCAAGTCTCACCAGATGTCTGTAATTTTTGGCCAAGTCAAGCTAACTAATACCAAAAAAAACTTTTATTATTGTTCCTGATGTGACTAGTATCAACATACAAGTATTACAATATTCTTTTGGACATAGAGGTACTATACACTCTTACATCTTTTAATGAGGGTGGGTCCCATTCAGATTTTGAGAGTTTAGGAACTACATTCAGAATTCACTGATCTTTCTCATTCTTAAACACACTCATTCAACTCACACATGCTCCTACACTGCCGTGTTCATAACAGCTTTAGTTCCTTGATTTTACACTTCCATTCTCACTGAAAAACTTTCTCTAAACTCACAATGGCATCATTCAAGTGCAATCTGTCAGTCATGCACAAACCCTTCTATCCATCAAATTCACTCCAAAAATGTAAACTCTGTATACCATTCCTACTACATAACCACATTGACTCGTTTGTAATTATGGCCTGTCTTCAATTTACTCCTGCTGTACCTGACAACAGACTGACAAACTAATCTCTCATGCTTCTTTTTCTTTTTTCCAGTAGCTCTTTCATATTCTTCTCATATTCAATACTTTTTACCTTTTAAATCATTCTTTCCAGAAAAAAACTATTAACTCTTTATCAACAGTTTAATCAAATTCACTTATTTCTTTTTTTTAATAAAAGTGTTCACCTTTTTATTAAATTTCTCAATATTAAGATAAAAAATAATTAATATTTTATGATGTAAAAAATAAATAATTCATATAAAATACATGTCTTTTTGTTTTCTTTCACAGAAATAAAACAACAAAATCAAACAGATGTTGACTAGATTTTAACGGTATAGATGCAAACACAGATTGATAAGAAAATAACTATTTATTGACTTAATTGCTAATATTTCGCTGGTATTCTATCCAGCATCTTCAGAGCACACAAACAAAGTTTGTTACAGTAGCGAGACAACCACAATCCGGTGTAACAGTGGGACTAGTATGAATAATTGTAGCGTGCAACACAAAGACAAAAGTCCTAATTAGGCGCCATCTATGCTGGAAAGAAAAAAAAAAAAAATGCGACAGAAAAAGCAGGTATTAATTTGGTCTTAGGATGACTGTCTCTAAAATCTTTGGAAGATTTATACAGCCACACTTGTTGAGGTTTGGAGTGTGTTTCAAGGCTTCTGTTGATTCCAGGAACAACCTCACTGACTTGTAAAAGCTTCTGTGCAGCACTTTTGTTTTTTCCAATTGATCCTGTGTGCAGGGTATCCAAAGCATGGTATGCCAGACCCGACTTGCCATAGCGAAAATGCCAGATATATTTTTTGTGTTCACTGAGGCAGATGTCCACAGTTCTTCCTGTCTGTCCATAGTAGGCTTGATGACATGAACAGGGCACTTCATAGATTCCTGGATGTGATAAAGAAGAGAATCTGTCTTTAGGTCAACGGATGAGAGTTGCCAATTTCACATAAGTTTAAATACGGTGTGTAGTTGATAAACACTCTAGATATCTTTTCAGATGTGCCTTTAATGTATGGGATGGTGATAGTTTTGTTGTAGTCTTCTGTGGTAGACGGGGGGGGGGGGGATTTTTGGGGAGCATTTAGTATTTTATCTATCTTATGGGGATTATAGCATTGGTCAGGAAGGTGTGACATAGGTGAGAAAGTTCAGCAGTGAGAGCAATGCCATTGGAACCAATTGCTCTAGTTCTATGGGTTAGTGTTTTTAAGATATCATATTGTATCTTCTGTACCCTCTGTTACACTGAATTGCAGTTGTCTCGCTACTGTAACGAACTTCGTTTGTGTTCTCTGAAGATGCTGAATAGAATACCATCAAAATATTAGCAATTAAGTCAATAAATAGTTATTTTCTTATCAATCTGTGTTCATATCTATACCGTTAAAATTCAATCAATATGTGCGACGAACAGATAAGCCTTTCCACACGGTTAAAAAAATCAAACAGAAATACATGTTTGATTTTGCATACCTGAATCCAATGCAAGTTCTATTTCATAGTGGGTATTGACTTTAGAAAAAACCATTTGACAGAAAAGTGTGTAAATTGCATTTGATATTTCTCATATATCAATGATAATTTTATCTTTCTTTCAGTGTTACACAGTGATCAGTATTCGTTATGAATAATTATGGAGACAATTTTTTTTTTTTTTTTTTAAATTTGCAGAACACCTTCAGAGAATACTGAAAAACACTAAATTACAATGCTTTTCAACAGTCATTTTTTTAAAAAAAGCACCACAGGTAGTAAAAAAGTAATATGGGAACTGATTAATCACATTTTCCTTTAATTATATATTTGGTTTTATCCTTTATCCAAGTGTAAGCAAACAAAGTTTGATCCTGAAGTACTTTCAGGACTGGGGCAACTTGTGGTAAAGGTGTATAAGTTCTCATCACTTAGTATTCCATAATGCAAAGCACATCTCCTTGCATGTATAATGCTATGCATTAAGGGAAGGGTCACTACCCAGACCAGTTTTGACCTTTATTGAGGTCTCATCAGTGGGAGACAGATCCTGAGGTGGTGATACTAAGGTGGAAGTAATGGAGAAGACATATTTACCTATACGAGTTGCAAAAGAGTGTCGCACCCTATTATTAAAATTCTCTGGATTAGAAATAAGTTTATGGAAGTTTTTTCACTTGGCTATGCTACTAATTATATATTTGGTTTTATAAAACCAAATATATAATTAGTAGCATAGCCAAGTGAAAAAACTTCCATAAACATTTTCCCTTGTTGAGACTCAATGGCTTATCACAGCCAAGCAAACTAGCACCTTTGAAATCTAATTAAATGCTGTGCCAGAGCAGTCAGTCTTATGTGCATTGTGTATTATGCTCAATTGTACATGTCCTGCTGACTGATTTGCCTGTTCTGTAGGATAAAAAACACAGCCACCTCCATATGAGACAGACTAACTCACTTTTCACTGAAAAACTTGGATAAAAGTTATTTGCATCCAAGACATCCCATTACATGCAAAGGTCTTTCCAACTAAAGGGCATAGTTGAACCAACTGAGTTACAGATGCTGTAGTAATTAATTTTATGTTTTAACAATATTAACTGGTAGCCTAGTTGGATGAGTAAATAGCATCTTAAATGTTATTTAAATGTACAGGTTATGGGTTTATTTTATTTATTTGAATTTTCCTTTGTAATACTTTTTATGAATGCTCCCCTCCCCCTTTTTTTTGTAGCAGACAACTTTTATCATCTCCACAAAAAAAAGGGGTTGAAAAGTTCCTGTTTAGTCTCTTTTGCCATGAACACAGCATTTTTACACTCCTAGATGTATCAGGAATACAGTTTATGCTTAGGAAATCAGATAACGGTGTATAATTTTTGATAATTTGTTTACAAGTGAAGATTTATATTTATGGGTTATCTTTCAGACACACCCCCAGATATAAAACATAATTTTATGTTTAATGGAGGGTGTAGTACACAATCTCAATTTTTATGGTGAGTAAGGACTAAAAGACCATGTTGGGCATGCCTGCACACAAGGTTAGATAATAAAATAAACAAACAAATAAATAAAAAGCCACATAAAATGTGGTATACATTTAAGAGATTGTTTTTCCAACCTGATTAGCCAGAGTGGTCAGCACATCCGCTTTCCAGCCAACAGGCCTTGGATTCCAATCCCAATGTGAGCATGAATGATTGTAGGTGGGAAATAAATTTGATCCCCTGATATGAGACCACTTACTGAAGTGGCTGAAAAAGTTCCATGAGTGTTCTCTAGAGTAGGAACTATTTTCAAACTATTTAAAAAAATAAATACAAAGAAATATAAAAATAAATAAAAAAATAGAAAAAAAATCAAAAGCATAAGCAAACACTTCTTCAATGCCAGCAAATATGGTTACATTAATCTGGCCAAAATTTGGACAATTTTTGTGAATACCATCTTTAGCCAAGAGCCACAGACTATATACATATATTAAATAAAAATTCGATGGCATTATTTTGAACTTTCCAACAGAAAATGAAAAATCACTAAAAGAAGACATCATCAGATTAGCAGAAGAATGAACATTGACTCTAAAAATATCATCAAGTGCCATCATTTCAGACCATTAATCAAAGAAGGCT